>NC_054470.1:28594688-28805696 GCF_017639515.1 Carcharodon carcharias
ACAGAAAAGCAGGATTTTTTTTATATCTTAACATTTTTTTTTAAGACATGAAACTTCTAAATGTTGATGTTCAGAGAGATTTGGGTGTACTCGTACAAGTTACACAGTAAGTTAGGTCTCCAGATTTAAGGAAGGATATACTTGCATTGGGGGCAGTACAGTGAAGGTTCACTAGATTGGTTCCTCAGATGAGAGAGTTGTCATGATAAAAGACTGAGTAAATTAGGATTATACTTTCTGGAGTTTTGAAGAATGCGAGGTGATCTTATTAAAACATACAAGATTCTGAAGGATAGACATTGAGGGCGGAATTTAATGGAGGGATTTACCACTTCCCTCCCCACCCCCCGGGAAGTAATGTCGGTTCAGTGCCGACTGACATTCAGCAAGGCTGCTCACAGTTATAACGTGCTGCTGGTAGCATTAACGAGGTGCGAATGGGACTTTTGCCTCTCAGTGGGAGGAAATCCTGCCCCTGAGAGCTGTAACAGTTCTAGCAGTCTCAACAGTGCCTGAACAGAGTAGCGTGTAGTGCTGGGACTGTAAACAGATCCTGGGATGAAGGCTATGATATCCAGACCCAGGTAAGTGTGGGGTATGGCGGGGAAGGATCAGGGAGCCTAGGGATGGGGCAAGCAGAATGGAGACCTTGTTTTGGATGCTAGATGTGGAGGAGGAAAGGTGGGGGGGGTAACATCTTGAGGGGGTGCCCCCACTGCACACAGGTCTTCCCCTGAAGGACTTTCCCCTGCTTTCTTCCCACCTTTTAACCAGTCTGGTTAAAAAACTGGCCTTCTCGTTCAAACTGCCTGCCCCTGCCAAGCGTATTATGGCATAGTTTTTAGGTCAGTCGGCTTGTTAACAAGCTCAATTGTCCATTAAATATATTTTTTAAAATAGCAGGCAGGATGCCGATTTCCACAACTGCCCACCTACCTTTTAATGGGGATCAGGTTGCAGTGGGCAGGAAGGTGGTGGGTTAGCCACCCATCATGCTTAATGTGCCCCCACTGCCAAAAATATGCCCAGTGGACAGCTGTAAAATCCAGCCCTGAGAGGTTCCTACATCATAACAGTGATGATACTTCAAATTGACTGTAAAGCACTTTGAGACATGAGAGGTAGTGTAAAAGCGCTATATAAATGCAAACCTTTCTTCTTTTGTTTCCACTGGCTGGAGAATCTAGAACATGGAACACAATCTCAGGGTCAGGGGTCAATCATTTAAGACTGAGATGAGGAGAAACTTCTTCATTCAATGGCTTGTAAATCTTTGAAATTCTCCACCCCAGAAGGTTGTGGTTGTTCCATCCCTGAATATATTTAAGGTTGAGATAAATGGATTTTTGGTCTCTCAGGGAATCAAGAGATATGGGGATTGGATGAGAAAGTGGAGTTGAGACAGAAGATCAGCCATGATCACACTGAATAGTCGAGTAGGTTCGTGGGACCTTATTTCCTACTCCTGTTCCTATTTCTTATAGTCTTATGCTCTTATCCTTGGCCCACTCCTATTTCTCACCTGCATGCTGCTATTAATGCCATCACCTGAAAAGACATTGAGGGGAATTTTATGGAGACCACAAGAGTGGGAAACTTGGCATGAGGGGTAGCTTAGTTAGGTGTGTCGAAAATTATGCCAGCCTGTGGCGAGTTCGTATTTGTAATATATGTGCATGCCATTGATACTCTTTAAAGTGAAAGGGTTTTCAATAAAGTCCAAGCTTTGGAATAAAGTCAGTGATGCACAAGAACCTCATGGCACCTGGTTCATGATCATTTTAAAGCACCTATCAGGTTTGTGCAGTTGTGACTAAGGGCCGCAGTTTTCCTTGTTTAACCCTACGGCATAAGGGAGGGGAGCAGGAGAATGGACTCTTGCATGGAGGCTAGGGAATGGAAAATGTGAGTCAGTGGTTGAGGGCAGTGTGAGTAGGATCAAGGGCATGGAGGAGTGGAAGACAAATCCAGGGAAAGGCAGATGGTGGGGTCAGGGAATTGGAAGAGTAAAGTGGGAAGGGTCTGGTGTCCTGGGTGTGGTTGGGGGTGCGTGGTGTGGATAGCCAGTCAAGGTAAGAAAATTAGGGGCCTAAAGGGCAATGTCAGTACTGCCCATCTCAGAGTGTTGGCTGGCAGAGTTCCTACAAGGCTTTGAGTTCACCTACAACATTTAAATTACCCCCACTGAGAGTGATCTTGGTCAATGTCACTTACAAAGCATAGGTGTGAGGGACAGCTGACCTGCAAGTTCTGCCATCTCCCACAGAGTGGTGAGTACAACACTATATTAATATGAACATTAACTAAAGATTGAATGCAAAAACACAACATTGTTTCTTCCGCAATAAAAGAAACGTCCTCAGCCATCAATGCATGCCAACCACGAGGCATGCCAGTACATTTAGCTCACTGATTAAACTAGTCTCAACAAAAAACTATGATGCACACATGAATAAAGTGAAACAAATGTAATGTGAAATACTTGCATGTGAATTTTAAATTTGAAAAATATTCATGCCACCTTTTTGCCCTCAAGTCTTATGTTAATGGCAATGGAGTTGGACTGGAAAGTAGTGGCTGTGATGCAGAATCTCCCTGTTTGTCCAGGAGGCTCTATAATAGGCCGCCCACTGATGCTGAATTGTCAACTGATGGCAGGTTTGAGCAACAAAAAGCTCCCCCAACTACATAATCAAATGTGTTTTGCACGCCACTTGCACTTAGGCTGGTATTTTGTCAACGGCGTGTCATTCGCAACGTAACCGAAACTGGGCACCACTTCCGCTTTCTCTCTTTTTACCAGAGGCTTGTCATCAGATTGGTCTCAGCATCTAGGTGGGCTCCAACATACCTCCAAGTGCCAGAAGCCTGCTCCATCTCAGCCTCCAATAGCTGTACATGCAACTGAGATAGGCTTTCACCAGTGTGTGTGTATCTTACAGCCTAATCGGACATACTCCCTGAGGTGCATGTACCTGAGCTGGTGCTTTGTGTGGAGCAAAGATGTGATGCTGCACCATCTGAGTCTTCCACTTTCTCCTCAGAGCTTAATGTTGGGCCCTTGAGGCTAGTGCCTGCAGCTACCAATGTTTCACCTGTGTAGAAACAAATGGAAGGAGAGTTAGAGGCACCTTCAACCCTTGAGAAGAGTCCATTGAAACATGCTTCCTCATTGCAAACACTAGGACTATTGGGTAAAGTGTCTCAGTATTTGAACCTTCCACATAAGCACACCTTTCTCCCCAAAGCATGTCACAGTCACAAGCCATCAATGCTTCATTCCTGACAGCTTTCCTAACCTCAAGCACACTCCCCTCCCCAGCCCTCTTAAAAAAATGCTTGTTAGAATTATAAAAATGCTCTCTTGCAGTCTCACCACTCCAGGGCTTTCCTCCTATCTCACCTTGACCAATGGTCCAGTTCCAATCGTTGGCAGCCAACTGCAGCACATCCTCCTCAATGGGAGTCAATATGGCCAGGTTCTGCACACAGCCTCCAGAATTATTTCTCTCCCTGACATTCTGCTTCCTCTTCTCTTGCAATTAAAGAGGGAAATTGTAATGATGATCTGTCCTACAATCATACGTTCAAATGTATGACCATTATGTACTCTGTTGGCAGCACACCTTTTGCAATGTTCTTTGCCAGCTAACACATGTTGCATTTCCCCCCATTCCCTTTCATAAACTCTGTTGCCATGCTGAGTGGCATGTGTGCTTCATGCCACTCTACACACTTGGGCTAACACAAGTCAATCTCAAAATGGACCTAGAACATAATGTTCCAAACATGTCCATCTCAAGAATCATGACACACTCGCACTTGCAGATCTCAGAAGGTCATTGAGCCTTTTGTGGAACTGATGTCAGATTTTCTGGATGTCACCAGGGCTGCTCGCCCCCTTTGTGACCACCAACTAGGCTGCTTTGGTCAAGCTGGGAGGTCTCCTCTTCTGTCAGCAGGCATGAGGATGCCCCACTTATCACAGCCAGGAGAAGGGTTCGCAGGAGTCATCATCAACTTGGAAGCCATCCTTGATCTTTTATCATCCCCAGCTCCTGGCTTCATTCTCTTGGCCACCTTTGGAGAGACAAAGAAAGTTAAAGGCCTGATTTCCAATATCTCCCTCAAGACTTATTCTTCATCAGGGCGATGGGTCAGCTGCATTCCGATGCTATTTCTTCTCTGCCAAAGGCCCTGAATACATCCCAACCAGAAGAACAGTCATACACATTTAAAAATAATCACTTACCTACTGCAATGGTTTAAATAAATTCTAAGGCCTGAATCTTCTGGTCAGTGTGCAGGGGCGGGCCCCGCTCGCCGACATGTAAAATGATGTGCAGTGACATCTGGCATGCATCCCGACATCACTATGCGTCAATCAGTTCGGTGGGAGTGCACCGGAGTCAGTTGCGCTCCCACCGAACTGTCAAAGGCCTATTAAGGTCTTGTTGAATTAATTGGAGTAGTTGTCTGGGCTGCCTGTCCAACCTTAAGGTTGGTGGGCAGGCGAAGAGCCCAAGGTGGCCTTCGCATTTATCACGAAAACTCATCCATGGGTAGGATGAGGTTTCATGGTGCATTTATAAATCCAATAAAATTTTTTATTAAAATAAATTGACATGTCCCAGCGCATGCTACACTGTCACATGAGGGGACATGTTTGGATAATTTTTTTCATTCATTTTTTGAAATTTTAATGATGAAAATAATCTCCCTGAGGCCTCATGCATATACGCAAAAGAGCGCAGGCCCCAACTGTCCCTCCTCTCCCTGTCTGCACAGGGAGCGCTCAGCGCTTCCGGGGCCAAAGTTTTCCGTTTGGCGGGTAGGCGGAGCAGGAGCGGATGCGGGCAGGCGTGGACCCGATCGGCGCCCGCGATCAGGGCCGCGCCGCCATTTTGCATGGGCGGGCCAATTAAGGCCTGCCCAGCGCTTTTCCGACTCTCGTGGATAGCGGGAGTGTGCCGGTTGCGGCAGGCGTGCACAGGCCGCTGGGTCCAATGGCGACCCGGCAGTTTGTTTAAAAGAAGGCCTGGCAGCTTCCTGTAAGCTGGTCGCTATGGCCACCTGGAGTTCCAACCGCAGGGGGTCTGCTCAGCAGGGCACTCTGGAGGGAAGGGCAGAGGAACGGGGCAGGCTGCAGGGTCTGCCACAGGAGCAGGGCAGGCTGCAGGGTAGGGCAGGGGGGCACTGTGCCCGTCGCTTTTCTGATGATTGCCTTGCTGCCCTTCTTAAGGAGGTGGCAGCACGGCGAGAGGTGCTGATTCCCCAGGATGGGAGGAGGAGGCTCCCCCACATGATGAAGTGTGCCTGGGAGGAGGTGACAGAGGTGGTGAGCTCCCGTGATGCAGTGTGGCCCACCTGGATCCAGTGCCGTAAGCACTTCAATGATTTGTTGCGCTCTGGAAGGGTGAGTACCATGTTGGTGTTGGGCATTTAACCCAGCAGGTAGCCTTAACCTTTGAGGTGCCCCCCCCCCCCAACAAGCGTTACTATCATGACTGCATTGAATCATGTTGGGCATTTGTTGTATGCTGGGTGGGCAAGCAGATAGTGACATTGCTTCCATCAGCCTGAGAGGTTCATGAGGAGATGGGTTCTCCCCCGCACCATGTGTTGGTCTTGGTCGCACATGACTAGTCTGGGGGCAACCTGCAGGAGATGCAGCTAAGCGCATACTCGGAACTCCATCACATGTCCTATTCAGGGTGATGAGATTGTGGAAGGGGAACCTCAAGGTCTTGTAGCCAAGAGCCATCTGCAGCCCTCGACGCTGCACCTAGTTGCACCTCCTTGCCATAGGAGCTAAGACCGTGTGTTTCTTAAAGTAATGGACACAGAATGTGTCCAAGGTGACCGCTGGGAGGGTGGGGGGTGGGGGTGGGACGGATATGGGAGCAGTTGTACTATATTTTTGTGACTGTTCAGCAGTAGCGTGGAGAGGAGGCACTGAAGGCCTGATGCTGGCCACTTTAGTTGGGGTGTGGCGTGCACATGAAGAGTACTTGTGCGATTAGCCCCAATGAATGGCCTTCTCTGTTTTTCAGGAGGAAAATGCTCACAATGCCTCTGAGTGTTTGCGGACTGGAGGTAGACAGGCCCAGTTGCTGATTTTGAGCTGTTTTGAGCAGGAGGCCCTAGAGCTTGAGATGCGCCATGCGCCCAGGTCGACAGGTATCGGTGAGGCTGGGGTGGAGCGGCCAGGTACTTGAGGTCCACGGTGACATCTGCTCATTCACAGACTGATAGAGTCAAGGGTTTGGGTTATAGACAAAGGTCCCTCGGCCCCTCGATGATGTGCTTGTCAAGCACCTTCCAGTCATCTTATCCCTTTTCCCCATGGCCTTGTATGCCATGGCATCGCAACTGCACATCCAAGTACTTATTACATGTTAGGAGGGTTTCTACGTCCACCACCCTTTCAGGCAGTGCATCCCACATTTCTGTGTGCAAAAGTTTCTCATCACCTCACCTGTCAACCTCATGCCCCTTACCTTAAATCAATGCCACCAGGTTACTCATCCAAGGGGAAATGTCCCTTTCTGTTGACCCTATCTATGCCCCTCATAATGCTTTAAAGCTCAATAATGTCACCCCTCAATCTTCTATGCTCCTGGGGAAATAGCCCCAGTCTATACTATGTCCCCTCATAACTCCAACTGTCCAGCCCAGCCAGCACCCTGGTCAGCAACCTCTGCACTGTCTCCAGTCCAATCACATCCCTTCCATGAAGCGCATAGCACAGCTGCACGCAGAACTATAGCTGTGGCCTAGGCTGTGTTTTCTGCACATCGAACATTACCTCCCTGTTCCTATATTCTATTCCTCAGCTAATAAAGGCAAGCTTGGCATTTACCTTCTTAAATGCCTAATTTACCTGTCCCGCCACCTTAACGGGCTAGTCGACATGCACAGCAAGGTCCCTATGATCCTCCTTAATTTCCACGGTCCTACCATTCCTCGTGTATTCCCGTACCTTGTTTCTCCTGCCGAAGTGCATCACCTCACACTTATCCATATAACATTCCATCTGGCATTCCTTAGTCTATCTGACCAGCCCATCTGTATCCGCCTGTAATGTTTGAGGCTCCTTCTGACTATTTGCCACCCCACCAATATTCATCTCCATAGGTTCTGGAAGGTTGAGCGCATAATAAGCCAGGGGGAAAGGGATGTAGTGTGTCACTATGTGCACGCTAACTGATCCACAGTCATTGTTGTTATTTTCAGCATCACCAGAGCCTGTCGACCAATATCGATTGCAGATGCCCCCCTCACACCTGAGGGCCCTCAACTGTCACCTGTGTCACACCATTTCTGCCAGGCAGGCACCAGTGCAGGTACTAGCACATCGGTGGGAATTGTAACATCGCCTAGTATCCTGGGGCACTATGGAGAGGGCACTTAACAATCACTGGAGGAGCTGGCAAGAGGCAGAGAGTGCCAATGGTGCCAGCAGCCGGAGGACTGCTGGGGACCAGGCACATGCTCAGTCAGGGCATGTTGATGTGCCTCTGGAGTCATCTGCGACAAAGCAGCTGCAGGAAATACGGCCGGGTGCGCAGGAGCATCTGGGAGTGATACATGAGGCTGTACTTTGCTTGGTGTCCGTGGTGGAGGAGTCCACGCGGAGCATAAGTGATGTCATGAGCCTCATGTCAGAGCGTCATGCTTCCTCCATGGAGATAGTGGCGACTCTTGTGGAGAGGCGCCTCCAGGGGAACAATCAGGTCCTCCTGGGGTTACGCTCTGACCTGCAAGCCCTCACAGCGCCAGTGGCCACAGCTGGTCAGTGCCAATGTGGGAGATGGTGTGGGCTTCAATCTTCCCAGTTCATTGTCCATCCATCCACGGTGAGCAGGGAGGTCCGGGGCGACCTCATGTCGGTGCAGCAGCTGCCTGTCGTTTCTGCAGGCTCCTCTCAGGGTGCTCCAGGTGGGGGCAACAGCTGCTCCGCCCCTCTCCCAGTGAATGCTTCATCGGATGAGGCTGCGACGACGGGGGAGATGCCAGCTGTGGAACTGGCAGATCCCTTCCAGGCAGGGCCAGCACAGGCTCCACGGGCCAGAGGATAACCGCAAAAGTCATCGAGTCCAACACTTCATCAGTGAACAGGCTGTCTCAGAAGCCAATCCCAGCGATGGGGCAGCAGCAAGATGTAGTGCCTGTAAACGTAAGCATAAGGCACCTTAGGCACACCACAGGTTTCTCACTGGTGCTTTTGTGTTGGCCCTAGATTAGGGAATTATTATTTCTTGATGTTTGAAAAATGTTTTGTTTTCATTTTGTTTGACCATATGATGGAGAAAACTAAATCCAGATGTGTTACCATGGCTGAGGGTGGCTCCTTTGTGCTGCATTTGTATGTTTTACATACATGTCATGAGTGTTTGAGTGGACATTGAGGCTTATGTCCAAAGCCCTTAGTTGCAGCTGATGAAGTGGCAGATTTAGCACTTAAGTACTGACTATGGAAGCGCCAGGCAAGGCTGGTCCTGCTGATCCATTTGTGTGGAGCTAGCTGAAGGTTTGTTGGGTTAAAGTGTCTCAGGTGTCCCTGCCTCCCTGGTGTAGTCCCAGGTCAGCGTTTAGCCCCTCATCATTCCCCTGTGCTTCCTCTTCCTCAAAATCAGTGCTGGACTCATCATGTACAGCATATCCACTGTGTTAACGTCTTCATCATCCACTGCGTCCCCCTTTCCAGCGCAAGATTGTGGAGAGCGCAGCATGCTACCACTATCACCGAGGCACGATCTGGGGGGCTACTGGAGTGCACCCCTGAGAGGTCCAGGCATCGGAACGGCACTTTGAGAAGACCAATGGCTCTCTCCACCGCAGCTCTTGTGGAGCCCTGGCTCCTATTGTACCGCTGCTCAGCTTCTGTTCTTGGATGGTGGAGAGGCGTTATGAGCCACCTGATGAGGGGATAGCACTTGTCACCCAGCAGCTATATATCCAGCCGAGACGGAGCACTGAAGAGCCCCGGCACCTGGGAGTGTCTGAGGATGTAGGCATCGTGAGAGCTGCCTGGGTACCTTGCACAGACTTGTAGAATCAGCATCCTGTGATCACACATTATCTGCATGTTCATGGAGTGGAAGCCCTTCCTGTTGATAAAGGCACCGGGCTCACCTGCTGGTGCCTTGATGGTCACATGTGTGCAGTCTATTGCACCCTGGACGCCAGGGAAGCCAGCAATGGCCGTGAAGCCTCTGGCTCGCTGTGTCTGACTTGCCTGGTCCCAACAGAAGTGGATGAAGGTCAATGCACACCTGAACAGACCGTCTGTAACCTGCTTGACACGAGTGTGGACAGCTGATTGGGAGACACCACAAAGATCACCCAACGAGCCCTGGAAGGAGCCAGAGGCATAGAAGTTGAGGACAACTGTGACCTTCAGAGCGACTGGCATGGGGTGTCCACCCACACAGTTAGGAGATATCTCAGGGCCAATCATCTGACAGATATAGTTGACTGTCTCCCTTGAGAGACGGAGCCTCCTTTGGCACTGCAGCTCAGCCATATTGAGGTAGCTGCTTCTCCACCTGTCTACCCTGGCAGCAGGATAGTGGCGTCTTCTGTGGCTCCTTCCACCTTGGACTACCTCTTGGCCCTGCGCCCCTTGTGCCTGCACCTGGCCTCCCAAAGGTGGCTCCTCTGGAAGTTGAATGTGCGCTCCTGGCCTCTTCATTATTCTAGCCCTCCCTTCCTCCTCAGAGAAGTTACCTCCAGTGGACATGTTAGAACCCATACCCAGAGTAAAGGGAGGCCTCCGGAAAGCTGCAGGCCCGATAAATATTCCTGCCTGAAGAGTGCTAACCTGCAGGTTTAAAGTACACAGAAAGCTGCTGGAATTCATCCTGAACTGCTGCGGATCACACAGGCAAGTTTTAAAAACTTTCAGCAATAAATAGTTTCAGACCAGATTGACAACCCCACTGAGCCCTCCTATCCCACCCGTGGATGAGTTTTGTTAAAAATTAGTTTACCCGCCTGCCCAATGTGCCTGTGCACCGAGCCAAAGATTGCTCGGGCGCCTGCAAATCAGCATCAATTGCCAATTTAAGGGCCTGAACTAGCCCGTTAATTAATGGTGGGCGTGCGTCGAACTTCATCACACGCCCGCCCAACAAAATATCGCCCGCCCCCTGCATGTCAAGCAGAAAATTCTGCCCAGGGTGCACATCATGCTGGGTGGACCTTAATTGACGCGCCCACGTAAAATGGCAGCACACAGCCAACCGCAGGTGGCAATCGGCTGCGCACTCATCCACGTCCATTCCTGCTCAGCATCCCCCCCCCCCTTTAAATGAGTGGCCGTGACCTTCTTCTAGGTCACAACCTGCCTCTCTGTCCCCAGGCTTCAGCAGCCGATTGGATGCACTGCCCACAATCTCCTGATGCTACTGGCTGGCAACCCCCCAGGTGGCCATTAATTGGCCACAACGTATATTTGCCATCTTTCAAAGGTGGGAGCAGGAGTTGGCGATCCACTGACTTCCTGCCCACCACTGAGGTATGTAGAATTCAATCCCAAATTACATTAACAAACTCTGTGAGGCATCTTTTCAGCTAACAATGCTGAGGTTAGAAAGAAAGAACTTGCATTTATATAGAATCTTTCACAATCTTCGGTCACCACATGTCACTGGATGTTCTAAACTTCATTAGCTTCTCTCTTGTGTAAGAAACATTCAGTCGCTTTCATTTCTAATTCAGTTTACTGAATAAAGAGGTTTCTCCGGGCAGAAAGTACTTTAAAGCTATGATTATGGAAAGGGCCATGCCTTCCATTTGATGTCAGATTATAGGTTATTCCTAAACGGAAATGTCTTTCTTCCCAATGCAGCTGTCAAATTATCTATCATAGATGAACTGCATTTTCTCCTTTATTCCCGTCATAACCTTTATCTGTAATCAATTCATGTAATTCTTGACTCAGCCAGACACACGGGCTTGCGATTAACTTTTATACTTATATTGCCATGGAAATAACTCAAACCAATATACTCGACAAATTACAATTTTACTACAATAGTAATTGTTGGAGAACACATTTTGCTTTACGAGACAGAATCAACACAAAAAATAAAGTGCTTGTTTAAATCATGAAACATCGTTCTGTTGAAGAAGAATGAGATGAGGTTTCAGTGACCCTGCCAAGGCTAATTTTTGCTCAGGTTATGGGCTGCTATAGAATGAAATACTAGTTGCTAGGATTTCTGTCTAGTTAAAATGGGAAGACATTTGATTCTGATATGTCTATACTTCTGATTCTGCTCTATTGTGTCAGCATAACAGACCCATATTTATATTCCACCAACACTTATATGAGTAAGGCTAGCTAAACCAGGCATGACCTACTGAGATGGTATTCCTGATACCAAAAACTTATAAATGGAAATTATCTAAAGATGAGCCTTGAAGATTTCAAGTGATGGGGCCATGACTATGTCCCTTGGCAGCCTGTTCCATTGTGGGATTGTCCCTGGGAAGAAAGATTGTTGATACACTGTCTTGGAAATAAATAGTCTTTGTAGTTTGTGTGATTGGCTAGCTCGTGTTTTGTCATTGCTGGAAGGCATCAAATATTTGTTTCTCTCAATTCCCACCCATCCATTCCATATTTTTTGGACACAGTCTACCTATTATTCTTCATCCTTTGCTGCAGTGATTCCCATTCAAACCATTGGTCAAGGATGTGCCACTGGTATATTTCCCATACATGGATTGTCATAAAAAGCCATCTGGTTCACTAATGCCCTTTAGGGAAGGAAATCTGCCATTATCACCTGGTCTGGCCTACATGTGCCTCCATACCCACAGCAATGTGGTTGATTCTTAACTGCTCCCTGAAATAGCCTCACAAGCCACTCAGTTCAAGGGCAATTAGGGATTGCCAACACATGCAGACCTTGCCAGTAATGCCCACATCCCATGAAAAAAATGAAGAAAACAAAACACTGATTCATGCAGAATTGATCAGCATTTCTTTAGATTGCTTCAATCTTATCTATACCTCTCGGATCCTACACACAAGGATCCTACACACAACTTGCATTCTCTGGGATTGGACGAATCAATGTTTGGTAAGCTATTACTCTGATATTTTTGTTGCAATACCAAAGATTCCTCCTCAGAAACCCAAGAAACCTGTTTGCTTTGTGTGTTTCCGGCTGAATGTGGAATCACCATTGAAGATTGTTTTTAAGATGAACCCCAGGTACGGTTGTGATCTACCTGTTGGAGAATTTAACAATAACTTTCATAACACTGTAAAGTATGCAGAAACCATGACACAAAAGCAATCTTATTGATAACTTAGACAGTGGTGAACATTATTGACATGAATCTCAGCAGATCATGTTGGTATCGACCAAATGTAGAAGAGACACAATGAGCAGTTACTGACTGATCTAATTAATAGTGCTCTGTGTTCCCCAAATGCTCCATGAATGTCATTCATTCATTCATGTGTGCTCTGCCTGAAGGCAGGTCCTTGGCTCATTGTCTGCTTATGCTTCATCATGAGCTATTTTCTTGGCAGTTTTTTTCAGTGTGGTTTGCCATCATCTTCCACTCTCAGGGGCAGGACAAGGAGGCAGGCCCGAAGTCTGTCTTGGCTGGGACGGGAATCAAATTGTATTATGGAAAATATGACATGATGCAGGTTGATGGCATTCCACAGTTCATGAAAAGGTTTTGGTTTTCATTTGCTGACATTGTTGCAGTGACTGAGGCACTGAGCGGATGAATAGTTAATGAAAAAAAGTGAAACGTAGACCATAGAGCCTCATCTGGGACCAGCTGCTGTTCCCCATCCCTTGCTTCTTCTACATTGTCCCTGCCCATGATTTCTTGAACAACCACATTGTAACAAATGGAAATACCAAGTTTGCAGGGAGCTCCTTCCTGCGCAACTTCTCTTCTTCATGTTATGGAACAATTTCTCCTGCAGAAGAGGTAGTTAACATAGCCTTGACCATGCATCAGTCCATCAACCATAGTGTGTATACTGACAGAAGCCAGCTTTATGCTATCACAGTCGTCAGAGTGTGAGGAAAAGCAGGAAGGAGGTGCAACAAAGGTTTCCCTTTTCCCAGTGAGAAATTTCAAAGGAAATAAGTGAATGAGGGAGTTGAGAACATAAAGTCATGCTCCCCAAAGGTGAAACAACGAGGGATGTGACAGGGGTTTCATATTAAAATCACCTAGTGTCATTGCTGCATTTGTTTCTGCACTGCAAATGGACACTTTTTTTGGCCCAACATGGCAGTCTAACTTTATCTTCAATTCTGAGAGATACCACATACATCAGAGGAGAGTAGGATTTTATTCCAAAAATATACTTTATTCATAAAATATGTGTAGGGAAATTACATAACATTCAAATTTGACATTACCTAAATTGCAATACAGATCAGATTCTTTCATCACAGTATGAGTTAATTCACTACACCTGTGATTAGAGGTTATATTTAGAACATATGTTTATATTTCATGTCATACATTTTCTCATGCATACAGCCTGAGGAGTTTTACATGGGTTTCAGCTCCTTGGTATACTTTGGTAAGCACATATTTCAGTGCTTCCTTCCAGGCCACGACTACTGCAAGGAAGATGTCCACAAAAGGCAAGAAGACTGCAACCCCCAGGTTTAGCGACGCATTGCGGGAATGCTTTTTGGAGGCCTGCTGCAATGTCCGCTACCCCTGTTCTGACTGCAGGATGGGCAACAGCATTATCAACCAGGCTTGGGAGGCAGTGGCAACGGTGGTCAGCGCCAATGGCCTGCAAAAGAGCACAGCCACCCAGTGCCACTACAGGATGAATGGCCTCATCTATTCCACCTGAGTAACCCACCCTTCTTATCACTCTCAATTCAGACACTCTCAAATCCATCAGCATCCACAGGGATCTCACACCTCAAGGGACAACATCACCAACTCTCACACACACCCTCCCATTTCCAACAGGCTCATATCCTCTCGAGCTTTTGTCCTCATCCTGCCCATGGCTCCGCTCACCACACAAACAGTCCACGCAGTGCCATGTGTCCTGCTCACACTCTGTCCATCTGTTTTCATGCAGGAGAAGCTGGCTCATATCAGCAGGGAGAGGTCCCAGACCTGGGGTGGAGTGGCGCACATTAGGCCCTCACTCATTTTGAGGAGCGTGCCATTGCGTTGACAGGTGAGGGTGTGGATCCTGCCTGCGGTGACAGTGAGGTCAGCGGCGAACACCCACCGGAGGACCCTGCACCACATCATCCCTTTCTCAATACAACTGTGAGTGCTCTCTCTCCTGCTTTTGACTCTGCTGCCATGCACCAATGATTTCTACGTTGGTTCACAGGGAGCTCTGCCGAGGGACTGACACCCTCAGCCAGCCAGTCCCTCAGCTCCATCCACGTCCTCATCTTCAGGTAAGAGGATACCTCCTCCAGCGAAGAGGTGGAAATAAGCAGCCTGGAAGCCCCGTCACAGCACTTACCCACACCCTCCACCAGGGTGGAGACACACACCTTGGTGGGACCTAGATCGAGAGCAGGCTCAGGTTCACAATCTGCTCACAATTTTTTTTTATCCTTCTTCCCCAACTGCCCCCTGCCCAACCCTCACCACCCCCACAGGGCCATCTGTCACTTGTTTCCATGTTGTGTTTTCACAGAGCTCTAGCCCTTGATCTGCTATTAACACATTCTGTTATTTTCCCTTTATGCCTGTAACACTATGTCTTTAACACTACCATTAACACTCCCTTTGTCTTGTGTCCATGACATCTTTGTCAATCTCTCCTGAGCTCCCATCTATCCCTGACCTTCTATTTTGCTCCGCCTGCTCCACCCTCTCTTAAACAATATAAAATCCATCACATTGCTACTTCTCTTTAGCTCTGAAAAAGAGTCATATGAACTTGAAATGTTAACTGTATTTCTCTCTCCACAGATGTGGCCAGACCTGCTGGGTTATTCCAGCATTTTCTGTTTTTATGTCATACAGTGATGTGACTGTCTCCCTGAAGAGAAACAGTCTTTGAAGGCATTGGCACTTTAACATCTGCAGGTGTATCATCCTCTGCCTGTAGACTCTGTTGGCAGGATAATGTCTTCTCCTCCCTCTTCCTGGTGTTGCTGCCCCTCCTCTGCAGGCCCTAGGGCAGCAGTAAGTTCCTCATTTGCCTGGACCACAGAGCACGCCTGTCCCTGAACTGTGCACCCCACTTTGTCTCCTTCTCGGTTCCTCCTCACTGAAGGAGGAGCCCCCTCCAGAGTGCACTATGCCACTGGAGGACAGTGAGCTCTGGGTGATATACTGAAGTCCTCAACCATCACCCAAGCCCTGTTTGTCGGTTCCCTTCCCTCTCAATCTTGCCCTGTGGCAGCCTCAAAAAATGAATCTATGAAGTAAAAATCCTGGCAATTGCTCCCACCTTCACCAGCAGACTCTGCTGATAAATGCAGCCATAGGCCTTCTTGCAGTCTTTTTTATTCTGCTCATGCACCCTCTCCTCACACCTGACATGGCTCACTCCCAAAGTTTTTCCTGTGCACCTAGCAAAAATTGGAGTGGGCCATGTAAAATCTGAGTTGATTGCTTTGTTAGTAAGCTCAGTTCCTCTTAATTTTTTATTACAATTGACAGGTACTTTCCATATTTCCCCAGAATGGTGTGATGACATTGGGCTACTGAACAGACATTGTGATGCCAAATTTTTCTCCATGTGGGGTGGGGGTGGGGGAGGGAGGAGTAGCATGCCTGATTTGGCAAAGTACAATCCAGCCCTATTTATAGAAAGTGTTGCATTAATGCTGATGCACATTTTCTAACACAGAAACAATATATTTTAACCTGAAAGTCAATTGAAAATAGCAAATAAACCCATTGTTACTTGAGCTAATGGGCAGAATTTTGCCCTCAGATGGCGTGCGGGCCCCACTGACTCGGCAGTGGGTGGACAGCTGAACCCCGCCACCGAAATAGGACACGCCGTCATTTTGAGTGGGCGAGCCAATTAAGGCCCGCCCAGCGGCCCGCCAGACAGGAAACGCTATGCACTTCCTGTGTGGGGGGTGGAGGGAATCCCTAGCTGTCAAAATGCGCTCTGCTCCCTGAGGCAAAGTCCTGTCTCAGGGAGATTCGTGAGAGGTAAGTAAAGACTAAAAACAGATAAATATTAAAATTATTACCATGTCCCCCTCATGCGACAATGTCACATGAGATGGGACATGTTAATAATAAACACTTAAAATTTATTACATTTTTAAAAAATGGACATGAAACTTCATCCCGCCAGTGGATGAAGCTTCATGAATAATCAGAAGCCCGCTGGGGCTCTGGGCCTGCCCGCCAGCCTGAAGCTTGGACGGGCAGGTCTTTAATTATCTTAACTAGCCTGTCAATGGCCTCAATTGGCCATTGATAGGTCAGTGGGTGGACAGCTGATTTCGCTGTCTGCCCCCCTTCCTAAAAATTTAACCGGACCGGGATGACGTCGGGGATTCCTCCTGATGTCATCCTGCATCATTTTCTCCTCGGCCAGCAGGCCCCGCCCCCAAATCGCCAAGGGGAAAATCCTGGCCAATGTATTTTTGAGCTGCAATGTAGTATGCAAACACAGAGTAAAAGCCACTCTCAGGGAAATGCTAAAGTTACTCTTATAGGGTGGAATCTAATCATGTTCCCAGGAGCAGGAAGTGATCCAGGCAGGGGCATTTATTTGTGTGGGGTATAAGGAACATTTCTGTTGGACTGTTGTAAAGAACATATCTTTTTATTTTCTGTTGGACTGTGGATTAGAATTGCAAGGGCTGCAGGTTGAAAAACATGTCCACTGGAACAGGATGAGAGATATATACAATGTTGCAGTCCTGGAACAGAGGGTACCATGAAAGACAGGATGGTGCCAGAAAGGAGTCCTGGATCAAGGGAGCTACCTGACAACAGCATTTTAATTGGCTTCTGACCAGGTGACTAGGTTTTGTGTGAGAGCAGAGCAGAAAGCTCCTAGCCTACAAAGAGAAAACACCTAAAAGCTCTCTTCCTCATGCCTCTATAACCTACTTTCTCTCTAAGGAAACCCCTATAAAAAGGAAAAGTGGAAAAGCACTGTTAGAGACATTGAAAAGCAAGTTCTCAACCAATGAACTAAATATTGAAAGTGTTGGAAGACCACCTTGTATCATCAACAAGGACTGATAGGAATTTGGAAGACATTGAATCTTGTACTCTGGAATTGGTGCTATTGAACTGTTTTATCCCACCGACCCTTAAAATCCATGGCCAGAGTTTTCCCCCCATTTGGGGGGAAGTTGGAGAGTGGGCACGCAGATGCACACCTCCGATCAGCGCCCCCAATCGGGGGTGCGCCGCCATTTTATGTGGGCAGGTCAATTAAGGCCCACCCAGCGTGACGCCCGCACGGAAGCACTATGTGCTCCCTGTGTGGGTGGGGGGAGGGGGGTGGAATCCCTCAGCCAAGAGTGCGCTCTTTCGTGCATATGCATGAAAGAGTGCACTCATCTCTCTGAGACAAGGTGCAGCCTCAGGGAGATCGGCTGTACATTAAAAAATATTAAAAATAAAGAAAAAGAAATTCCCTGACATGTCTCCTCATGTGACACTGCCACATGAGTGGGGACATGTCCATAACTTTTAAAAACACTTTAACTAAATGTTTAAAAACCTACATGAAACCTCATCCCGCCCGTGAGTGAGGTTTCATGCTTTTTCTAATTCCCGCCAGGGCTCCTGGCCTGCCCGCCAACGTTAAGGTTGGATGGGCAAATCCTTACATTACTAAAATGACTCTGTCAATGGCCTCAATTGGCCATTGACAGGTCGGCGGGCACACAGCTGATTTTGATGCGCCCCCCCACCCCCCACCTTCTACCTGAAACTTTAAATGGAGCGTCAGATGTCAGGAGTTCCACCTGATGTCATTGTGTCTCATTTTACACATCAGCGAGCGGGCCCTGCCACCCCCCCCACCTCCCCTCCCCCCCCAGTCACTGACGGGAAAATCCTGGCCCATATTTTTGTGTGTCTTATGCGTCTTGTATATGTGTGTATAGAGATTTAAGGGGGTAGAGATTAGGTTATAATGTTAGAAGTTAGAAGTTCATATTTCTTTCTTTTGTCGCTAGTTCAAGACAACTTATTCAATAAACAGTTATTTACTTATTGGACAGAGTTTTACGGTCCCATTTCAGCGAGGATGGGGCTGTAAAATGCTGTGAGCCGTTATAAAGCCCATTGACGACAGCGGGAATGTAAAATCCTGCTCTCATAAAATTCCGCCCATTAAGGTTACAAACCTGGTGCTTGTATTCTGTTAACCTGAATTAAACAGTTAGGTAGAATTGGGGAAATCTGGTAGTTTGGTCAAACTTATCACGTTTGCCATGACTTGGGAACAATGGGGTTTGATAGTACAGCGTACTATCTCCAGTGAGTCGTGACAGGGAGGTGACATGTCAGCTTCCAACAGTGGGATGAAAGTTGAGAAGTAAGTTGGCAGAAGATTGAAGTCAGGTTCCTGGCGGTGGGAACCTATTTTTAATGTATTGGCATAGCATCCATACTCATTAAAAAAAATGGTCGCCAGATTAAATTGTGCCTTTTTGATTAAGTCAGCAGTGAACGAGACATTGGGTGGCTTCTGCTTGTGCTGCATTGGAAGCTGAGACTTCGGCCATCAGATGCTGCATCATGGCTGGGCCCACAAATGTTTTCATAGAGTTAGCTATTGTTTCCACATTGGAAAGAATGGGCTCCAAGTTCTGCACAGATCCCTGTACTAAGTTGGTGCCAGAGTCCTTCATGCTCATTAACTGTACTAACAGGCTTTCTGGCAGGCCTACCAATGCAACAAACATTCCAGAATGCATGCCCATTAGTTTTCTTCTGGCAGGCCATCTTCTTCTTCACTCTCTTCCTGTTCTTCCATCTTTTGCTTTGCTACCACTCCGTGGTCAAGTGGCATATCTTGGGTACCTGAAAGGAGGAAGACAGAAGGGTAAGGTTGTTGTGAGGGGAAGATCTGGGGGAGGTTTGCAAAGCAAAGGTACATATTTATAAATCAGAATCGATGGTGGGATAAGGGAATTGGAATGTGAGACAGAGGATAAAAGATGAAGACGTAATCATCTTCAATGTTTTTAGCCCCATTGCTGGCCATAGCCTCGTTCATGGCTGCTCCAATAATGGCAAGCACAGTCTTCTGCCTCCACAGGGGTAAGGATATGCAGGATGTGCCTGTCCCCCCTGGTTAAACCCTGCTGCCTCCTGTTACATGCCACCTTGTCCTGCAACAGAGTATCAGTCAGTGAGTGTGGTACAATATGTTTGGCTGATGTACCAGTCATGTTTGAATAAGCTGGCAGTGTGAGATAGCTGTGAGATGTGTGTGTGTGTTAGGCATGCAGAATTGCCAAGTGAACTTGGATGAGGTGAAGTTATGAATGTGAGTTCTGAGTCATGATTAATGGAGATTGTAGGTAGGCATGTGGGTAGTGAGAGGTGGGGTGTCTGATTCATTACGCAGTGTGTGAGATTAGTGTTTCAATGTTACGAACTGGCATTTCAGGCTGAATTCGCTAAGCATGGCCCTCATGTGAGATAATGAAACTTCTTGCAGCACCTGCATCCAGGCCCTTGGGGATACACCTGTACTTACTCTGCCATCTATCTGCTGCAAATGCTTTCTGAGAGTTTTTCTAGATGGCCTTCCGGCTCCCTATGGATAGAGGATATCCTCCCATCCAACTCCTGCACCTTACAAGCCTCCAGTTCTGTGCTGTGAACCTTGGAGCATGTTCTCTATCCTATTATTCATTGCTCTTCCTCTTCAGAAGATCTTCTCCAGCCATATCCTGTACCTGCTGCAGTCAGGACAGCGCTCATTTGAAAGGTGCAGGCTAGCCTTAAGTAGTTCATGAACTTGGGTCTCTTGCTGAGGCATGCAGCCACTTAGTAGTACACGTAGCATTGGAAGGCATTATATTATTATTTAAGTGAGCAGACAGGATGAAGTTTGCCTGCTGTCTGCAATGGACAAAATGAGAATGGGAAACGTGTTCATTTTTTGGGACTATTGAAATTTGCTCCTTCAGGATCCAACCTGGGAATATTGGTGCTCTACTTACTTGGAGTTGTAGAAGAATCTTCAGAATATGGGGCAACCAATGTACACAAAACAGATGCATTGTGCTACACACTGTTCAAAATTTACAATCCGGATTGGGCCTCCACTATGAAATGAAAGAAGAATTTCTCCACATAATGGCCATAGAGAATGAAAAGCTTCAAGATCCTTCAACAGAAAAAAATATAGTGGAAACAAATGGGAGTTGGGGCAATCAGGTTTTAAATTAAGGAAATATCCAATGGTGAAGCAAAAACATTCTGACAGTTTCGTCATTGTACAGACAGATCAATTTACTAATCTTGCACTCAGGAGAAAGATTACACATGGATATACAACAAATGCAGGATAAAATAAATTACATGCTACAAAATTCATTAGCTTTCTCCTATTGCCTGACCTGCATCCTTTTCCCTAACTGAATGTGCCGCTGCCTCTACCTGTGCTATATTTCTCTCAGGATGTAAAAATGTACAGCACATATCCTCTTGATTTTTAAAATTAAAGCATGTTTAGTTCTGCAAACCTCCCTTCATATTTTTGAGCTCTAACTTTAAGAACTATCCTCCTCAATCTCCTCAAGAGCACTTTGTGGAGGATTTTTCCCTCATCAGGCGGGTTCGGCAGGAGCGGGCGAGGGTGGTCAGGATGCCAACTGCTGCCCGCAATCGGAGCCACACCATGGTTTCACACTGACGGGCTATTTAAGGCCCACCCAGCGTGAAATGCTAGCGACAGCGCTCAGCACTGCCTGTGTTGGGGAGTGCGGACGGTGAGAGCGTAAGTTAATGCATGTGCGTGGGTGCATGCTGGAAAAGCTCCCTGAGACACAGAGATACCTCAGGGAGATGAAGGGTTTAAAATAAAAATTTTAAAAATGTTATAAAACACGTCCCCCCATGTGACTCTGCCACAAGAGCAGGGACAAGTTATTAACGGAAAGTTAAAATTTTTATTTTATTTTTATTTGCTTTTGGAAACCTCATCCCGCCCGTGGATGAGGTTTCCTTAAAAATGCAAAGGCCGCTTGGCCTTTTCGCCTTCCTGCCAACCATAGGGATGAGCAGGCAGCGAAAAATTTCTTTCAATGATAACTTTAATGGACTTTAATTGTCGGCGGGCAAGCAGCCAACTCCTGCGCGCGCCCACCGACCAAAATATTGCGCAAGCGCACGATGATGTCAGGACGCTTGCCCAACATCATCGTGCATCATTTTACACGGCGCCCGCCCGACAAGATAAAAAATTTGGCCATTAGTTCCCACTGATCTCAAAGTGAAATTCCTATATTGGCCAACTTTGTAGGGCCAAGAGTATAGCTGCTGTACTGTTTTTTTGTGACAGTGAATGGTGATTGCCAGTTTCCATCTATGTAAATGGACAGATAACAGTTTTGTCTGGTGCTGCGGGGAATTATTGCATTGCGATACATATATTTTGTATGCATAAAAATAGTGAATATTTATTCAAGTGACTTCTGGTGCATTGTACTGAAAAGATCATTCACACGCATGTGTAACAAAATAGGATACATCAAGAATTCCTGTGGTATAATAAACAGAATTAATTCCCCTCTTGGTTGCTTTGACAGCTGCAGCTTAGTACTGAGTGTTTTCTTTTCCTTTGGTTTGAAGGAAGTGGTTAGCAGTTATATTTCCTTTGCTTACATGGGTTTCCACCCTTCAAAAGCAAACTGAGTTTACATGTGGCATCAATAATGCTGTGATTTGAATTCAGTAACTGAGTTAGTGCTTTGTTTACACTATAGTGGAAAATTGATACCTGTCAATAATGGTTAACTTGGCAAACATACACCTTGGTTTCAATTCAGCTCTTTAGGTGTGAAGGTGCCTGCCTCTACATTTTAAAACAATGCACTACCTATGCACAGAAGCCAGTTTATGTATGTGGATGCTGCAATTTGTGACCTGCCCATGCCTATTGAGGTGGAGGTAGGCTGCACTCCAATTTACTGCTGCAAAAGCATTTTCTTGATTGTAGCATCAGGTTGAGCAAGTCCTGCCCTGTAGGCTGCCTCAGTGCTCAGCAGGGAGAGAAGCAGCATGCACTAATAGCACAATAGTGTAACCAGCCTTCTGCACTTAAATGCAGTCAGCCCCTCTGACAGGGAAACTGCACTGAATTACAGGACACTGCTGCTAAATGCTATTGCTGCAATTGTAAACAAGAAAATGAAACACCAGGGCAGATAGAGGAGTCCAGGGACATGGATGTTGCATTGTAGGCCTTAATGGTGGAAAGGGACACAGGGGCACTGCACTTAGGTGGCGGGGGAGCAGATCCTCAAGGCCAACCTTCAGAAGGTATTGGAAGCAGGTGACCAGAGAGGTCAATTCCCTGCATCTGACCCCAAGGATCTGACACAGTACTACAAAAAGGCTAATGACCTCATTTGGGTGATTGAGGTCAGTGAATGCATCTCCACATGACATCTCTTAGCCAGAGCACCTTCACCCTCTCAGGCTGCTTACTGCACCACATCCCCATCACTCACCCAGCTGCACTCCCTAGAACTCAGGATTCACGCCTAATATCCAGATACTTCACCTCACCCTCAATACACATTTCCATATTACCAGCCTCACCCCCAACTCCTGCTGCTTTCACATACCTCAAGTTATTCAGCTATGGTAGGCATATCACCCATACAGGCTAGACCACAATCTCTGATATTTTCTCTCTCTCTTACAGGACAAAGTGGCCTACAATAGAAGGAAGCAGAGCAGACCACTGGGGGAAAAGTGTTCCTGCATCTAGAGATGATTCTCCAAACCATGGGGCCAACCTGAGAGAGAGAGCCCATGGCATTTGGCAAAACTCCAAACATTGAGGATGGCAATAAGTTCCTGCCTTATGCCTCTTCTCAACTCCAAGCTCACCCTCAACCTGCTATGTAGCATGATGAGCAAGCTTCTGATTGTATGGCCATGGACCTCCAGCTTTCATCATCAGTACCTCAAAATTAGGATGATGTTTGCCAGGCTTCATGACTTAGGTGTACTCGGGTGGCTCAGCAGACCAATCCTGGAGCCACAGGTCTTGGACAGAGAGGGCAAAAGTTGTCCTTAGGAAGGGGCGATTCTTGATCCAGGGTTCTGTTCTATCTCTCTCTTTCTCTCCCTCTCTCTCCTTCCACTTACTTCACTTCTCTGCAGCAGAGTTTATGCTGTCAGTTTCCGACTATGTTGCCACTTGCTATATAAGATGCTGCCACATTGCATGGTTTGTGGCTTCTTCCAGATCACCAAGACCATCTATGGACCAAAAGTAAATGGTCCTTCCCCATTCTGAGCTGAAGATGGCAATACTCCTCTCAAAGAAGATACAGTTTTCTAAGACTGTTAGAAGGAACACTGCCAGAACCTTCTCAATTGGCAGTCCACACTATCAGACAAAACCATCAAAAACATCCCTCATCAGCTTGAGCGATCAAATTTGGGTATGCTGCCAACACTTGTTGAGATGCAAGAGACTCTCCAACAGATGAAAAATAACAAGGTGTGTGGTCCGAACATTCCTACAGCGATCTGTAAAGCCGATGGTCATGAACCTCTTGTTTTGCACCCCGCCCTCCCTCACATCAACTTCCCTCTTCTGATTAAAAACAGAAAATGCTGGAAAAGCTCAGCAAGTCTGACAGCATCTGTGGAGTGAGAAACAAAGATAACATTTTGAGTCTCTATAACTTAGGAACGTTGATCTGTTTCTCTCTCCACAGATGCTATCAGACATGCTGAGTTTTTCCAGCATTTTCTGTTCTGATTTCAGGTTTCCAGCATCCACAGTACTTTGATGTTATCTTAGTCCAGGTTGGTGTTTATTCTCCACATGATCACTCATTGTAATGCTGTTGCCGTTACAATAATCTATTTTCCCACCCTGTTCCCATATTGCTTCATCCTCTTTCCTTCCATCTACCTTTCCAACTTAATCTTAAAAGTTTATATGGTCCTGCATTCCACAGTCTACTAACACTCTGTGAAAAAGTCTGTTCTGCTTTTTTGTTCTAAATCTCTTATATTTGTTCCTATATTTACAGTAGTTTTTAATCATAGTTTGTTTCTATCTATTCTGTTCAATTTCTTCATAACTTTTAATGTCTCTAGCAACTGACTACACCATCTCTTTTATTCTAATCAAAGACAGCACCCTGATGTATGCCTGACATCTCATACAAAGTAGATGTTTTCATTAACCTTTTGGCTTTATTTACAGAAAATTCATAATAGCCTTTTTGAGAAAGGGACAGTGCTGGCTGTTAACATTTCTCTGGACACTAGCAACCTACTGAAAAGGAAGGGATAATGTTGGCTTCTCGTGATTGTAAATTTTTCTGTTTTTCAGTTACCTACTGGAAATGGAATGTTGACATCTTAATGGACTTGCGCTTTCCCAAACCCTGGTAATTGGAGGAAAGAGAGTAACATGACTTCACAATAACTACAAATGTTCTTGGAAATTCTAGCTGGGGGGCACTGCATGATTCATTCATCCAATCTCTGATTATCTGATGAGCAGATACGTCTTAAGATGGTTATGCATTTGTCTGGTGTCCCTTGGTGAAAGCGATATGGCTATTACTATGTACTAATAACAGAAATAGATGTACAGCACACAAATCCCAAATAAAGGGCATTCTTGCCCAAATTTGTGAGATCTCATAGCAGTTGGTAAAGGCCGAGTTATTTAAAATCCCAGAGGGAAACTTTAAACAACTGTCATAACCTATACTTTCAATTGGTATGTTTGAGATGCAGCTCTAAATTCAGGAATAAAAAACACCAAGCCTCAAGAGGTTTTTTTATATAAATTAAATTAAACATTTATTTAACAACAAATTTAAATATATCCATATGTCTACAAATTAGTACCATAATAACTTTTAAAGAAACCCCCAAATTAATTACTCCCAGGTAATCTTCCTCAAGGCAACAACAAACCAGACACCAGGCAAAACACATTTTCTCTTACAAATTCAAAATGAGGTCCCTTGCAATTTGTTTCCTTTGCAGACACAGTGATAGGGTTTACATGCGGCTTAGATCTCACATCTTTGTTGAAAAATAGCAGGTCAACCTTATGCATCAAGTTAACTTAACATCATTAGAAATGGTCCAAAATAAATGCTTAGTTTGAATTTTGGAGTGTTTAAAATTTTGTGCCATCCAATTTTGGATGTACCATTTGATTTAATTTTAACCAACTGCCTGTTGAGATTACAATAAATTGTCCTTCATGGGTCTTGTGGTTTACACATTCTGTGGTATTCAGTGCTCCATTTAATCCTAGGTAATATATCTCATTTATCTGGTCCCATAGTTATGGTACCATAATAATTAGATGTCATTTTAGCTTTTGTTATACCAGTCAAGTAATCTTTATATTAATTTTGGACAACAGTGATCATAAAGAGATATTTTTAAATTAGCGTTCGATTATTGATTTGGTTTCTTTGGCCTCAGAATTCTGTGAGGGTTCTGCTGGTCTCCCACATTAATTTTAGCAGGAGACTGGTTTCAGATTTCCACTGTCAGTTTTTATGGCCTGAATTTTCAACTCGGCCAGCCAGCATGAAGCACGTGCTGATGTGATCAGCGCTGCTGGGGTTGCGGGTGGGAGGACGGTGAGCGCTGAAGCACGGACGGGCGCAGGGGAGCGCGGAATGAAAGCTCCCTGAAGACAGAGAGATGCCTCAGGGAGCTGAAGAATTTAAATGCAAAACACAAAGGACAGGATTTTTCCCTGGGCAGGCAGGCATGTGCCTGACCCGAACAAGAGTAAAATAGTGCGCAATGACGTTGGGCAAGCATCCTGATGTTATCGCGCACTCTTGCGATATTTCGCTGCCCCCTCTCGATCGCTCCCACTGACAATTAAAAGGCTCATTCAGGCCCTTAATCAGTTAAATAAATCGGAATTTTCACTGCCCGTCTAGCTACTTTGTTGATGGTTGGGTGAAAAGGCCAAGCGGCCTTAGATTTTTTTTATGAAGCCTCATCCACAGGTGCGAGGAGATTTCCAAAAGGAATTAAAAATTAAATAAAAATGTTTAAATCCCGTTTACGACATGTACCTGCTCATGTGACAGAGTCGCAAGAGGGGACGTGTTCACCTTACTTTTTAAATCATTATTTGTAATGTTATAAATCTTCAGCTCCCTGAAGCAGCTCTGTGCCTTCATGCAGCTATCATTGCGTGCGCCAATGCGCGTGCGTGAACTTATGCGCCCGCTCTCCTCCCGCTCCCCCTCCCCCTCCCCCTCCCCCTCCCCCGGCAGTGCTCAGCTTTGCCACACACGATTCACGCTAGCTGGCCATTAATTGGCTTGCCAGCGGGAAATCAAGGTCAGGGCCCAATCGCTGGCAGCGGGTGGCTTCATGACAACTCCTGGGCCCACCTGCCACACTCAGCTAAGAAAGTGAAAATCCTGCCCAAAACATTCAAAAACCAGTGTGCCCACCCAACAGAATCAGTCACTGGAACATAAGGATGATGAAAATTCTGTATAAACACTTTTACATTTTTTAATTAATATCGGAAGCCTCATCCCGTCCTTGGATGAGGTTTCCTGAAAAACACAAAGGCCGACTGACCGATTCGTCTGCTTGCCAACCGTAACATTGGACGGGCAGCGAAAAATCCCTGTTTGCGCCGTTAATGGGCTTAATACTTGGAAGCGCGCCTGCCAACCGAAATATCGCACGCTATTTTACACTCGAGCATGTCGGACGCACAGCCACACGCCCAACGAAAACTTCTGCCCCATGTTGTCCTGTAAAAGGCTTCTGTCTGCCTCTTTCATGAGAAATGGTGGTCCGGGAGTCAGAGTCAGCACCAACCAATAAACTGGCAGAAATGAGATCTACTGAATCTTTCCAAGTGCTGAGGTTGTTCAGGGTGCTGAGGGTGGGGGTGTTGTGGGGTGATGACATTGGTAGAGTCTAGATCTGGCAAGCTGTCTGACCTCTCAAAAGGACAGTGGTTTAATAACAAGTACTTCCTGGGTTGATCCCCTTTCCTGTCCTCCAGCTGGGGCCTGGAGGAAGTCAGCCTGGGCACCCACTTGTTCACAAGCAAGTAGCTGCTCCAGCTTCCTAACACATGATGAAAGGACATTTCTATCTAAAATGATGGTCATTTACAAATTAAGTGCCTTCACAACATTCAGTGTTGGGTTTGGGGGGAGGCGGGGGGAGGGGGGTGGTGGGGGGGCGGAGGGAGATGGGCGGAGGGGGGTTTGGGGGTCGGGGGGGTGCAGCGTCAGTGTGAAAAGGCACCAGCAGAACCAATGGGCGGAATCGTCCCAGGTTTGCACTAAGTACAGTAGTGGGCGGGTAAAATAATGTTCCACCCATCGGCCGTGATGGCACGCTTTCACATAGCATCGTCCCAAAGCCGGCAATTGTTTATTCACTCCCAGGAAACACGCTGTTTCTATAGTGGGCAGGCTCCCATCCGTCCGCCTGCCATCACTCCACTGCTGCATCATGCCAGGCGCTATGTTTAAAGTCCAACCGCAAGCGCACATCTCAGTGCTTCCAGCTCACCACTGCAGCATGGAAGACATGGCCCTGAAACTGAAAGAGACTGCAACCCCCAGAATCAGTGACACATTCCTCAAGTGCCTTTTGAATGCCATGGAGGCCCACTGCTCAACCCCACTCTGGCTGCAAGATGGACAGCAAGAGCGCTAATCTGGCTTGGGGGCGGTGGCAGTGGTGGTCAGTGCCATCATCCTTTAAAAGATGATAGCCACCCGCTATCAAGAGCATGAATGATCTCCTCCGTTCCACCAGGGTAAATCACTCTTCTCATCACTCTCAACTGTCACACTCACAAACCCATCACACATCCACAGGGCCCTCACTCACTGCCAGTTCAATGGACATCACCATTCCCGCTCTCATACACACAGTCATTGTCCTCACCTCATCCATGGGACACTCACCACCCACACACACCAGGCATACTTATCATCTGACCTGGCAGGCATCCTGCTTACACTCTCTCCATCTCTATCCATGCAGGACAAGCTGGCACACAACAAGGGAGAGAAGTCGCAGGCTGGTGGTGGAATTCCCGAAATCAAGCTCCTCACGGAATATGAAAGCAGAGCTATCCAGCTGGCCAGCAAGGATCTGGACTGATCCTGTGCTGACAGTGAGGTTGGTGATGTTCTACCAAGTGAGGGTCCAGCAATGCAACATCCATCAGACACCCATGCCATGAGTGGTGTTGTCCTGTTTCACAAGCCACTGCCCTGTACTAATTACCTCCCCTCACTTTTGCAGGCACATCTGCCAAACAGCCAACGGAGTCCACAACCCAGGGCTTCCAATCAAGCCCCGAAGAAACCTCTGAAGAGGAATCTGGAGGAACCCACCTTGAAGTCACGTCACAGCGCTCACCCACACCCTTCACCAGCAGAGACACATTGCACTGCCCAGTCCACAGCAGATGGAGGCAGGGACTTCTCAGGTTTCTGGCACTTGTAAGACTGCTGGGGGCCAGAGCTTTGCTGAATCCGAGTCAGATGACGAGCCTCTGGACTCGGTCATGTCACAGTTGCTGGAGCTGCAAAGGCAAGCCCGGGAACATCAGGAAGGGATGCCTGCTGCACTCCTCATATTGTGAGGCGTGATGGAGGAGTCCGTTCACCTTCACTCTGAGGTGATAGCGCCAGCATGCCAAAGCACCAAGGTCAGCACTGGTAGGATGGCAGTCGCCATGGAGACCTTGGTCCAAGAATCTTCTCCTGCACTGCTGTGCGGGGTCAACTCCATCTCTGATGCTATCGTTGGCCTCCAACAGTATGTATGTGAGAGGGGTTTGCCAGGCAGTTTGTTCTCACTCCAGCTACCCCTGCTCCTCAAGGAGTCAGCCTGGGATCCACGGGCACACATAGGGAGGCAGACCAGCCGGCACGCACTCCAGGCTCATTCATCTAGGTGACTCTGAGAGTGTCCAGTTCATTCGAATCGCCTCTTCCTGTGACCTCAGCAGCTCCGGCTCCACATGCCGAGGAGGGTGCTACTGCCACACAGCAGGATCCCAAAAGCAGGCCGGGGCCCTTCAGATCTCGGGCCTCCAGAGGATGTCTGCCAAAGTCATCACAAAGAGAATGTGGAGACATCAGGCTGCCGCTGCTGTGGATGCGGGGAGAACCAAAGTGTAGTGGCAGGTTTAGAAAAGAAGAATTAGTTGCACAGTCTGGGCATGGGTGTTAATCACTTGTACATACTATTCATTATTGTCAATAAACTCCCAATGATGTCTCCCTGCCTATGGCCACTTGTTCCGATGAGCAGTGTTCATGTCACTCAGATGTGAAACCTTCCTGCAGAAGTTAAAGGCAGGTGTCTCAGTCCAGGGCCTCTTCCCTGTGCTCTGTGCATCTTTCAGAGCAAAGTTATTCTCTAGCCTCATATTCCCTGGAAACATTACTGATGCCTGCCCCTCGATGGTGCTGGTCATTGCTGCCAGAATATAGTGGGCAGGCACCACAGAGTTCTCTCATTCTCTCTGTGTGCTCTCAGCACCTTTAAGGAGGGGCTGGCCCCCATCTCTTCAGCATCTGTGACCACTGAGTGCTACTGAAGGGCCCAGGTACTGAAGGCGGACAAAGGATCAGATGTTTCTAAAGATTCATGGCTGCATCTCTATGAGGTGACTTTGATCCCATATTCCAGGATATAGGGTCTTCAGACGTGACGGAGGGAGAGAGGTAAAAAAGGAAGGGGTTGCAATATTGATCAAGGGATCAATAACAGCAGTAAGGAGGGATGACATCTTAGAAGGCTCCTCAAATGAAGCCATATGGGTAGAACTTAAAAACGAAAAAGGAGCAATCACATTGCTGGGAGTGTACTATAGGCCTCCAAACAGTCAGAGAGAAATAGAAGAGCAGATATGTAGGCAAATTTCAGAGAAGTGTAAAAATAATAGGGTAGTAGTAGTGGGGCATTTCAACTTCCTCAACATTAACTGGGTTAGTCACAGTGTGATAGGAAGAGGGAGCGGAATTCTTAAAATGCATCCAGGAGACCTTTTTAAACCAGTACAAAAAAGGTCCTACAAGAGAGGGGGCGGTCATGGATTTAGTTTTGTGGAATGAAGCTGGGGGAGTGGTAGAGGTATCAGCAGGGGAGCATTTTGCAGATAGTGATCATAACTCTGTTAAGGCTATTATGGAAAAGGACAAGGATGGGCCAGAAACCAGAGTTTTAAAATGGGGGAAGGCAATTTAATATTAACATTCAGATATGATTTGGCCAGAGTGGACTGGGAGCAGCCAGTTTTAGGTAAATCTGTGTCAGAGCAGTGGGACTCATTCAAGAAGGAAATAGGGAGAGTGCAGGGCCAATATATTCCAGTAAAGGTAAAGGGTGAGACCAACAAATTCAGGGAACCCTGGATGTTGAGGGATATACAGGATTGGATAAAGAGAAAAAGGGAGGCTTATGGCAGATACCAAGGGCTCAAAGCAGCGGAAGCCCTAGAGGAATATAGAATGTATAGGGGGAACTTAAAAAGGAAATTAGGAGAGCAAAAAGAGGGCATGAAAAAACATTGGCAGGCAAAATAATGGAAAATCCAAAGTTAATTTACAGGTACATTAAGAATAAGAGGATAACTGGAGAAAGAGTAGGGCCCATTAAGGACCATTAAGGAGCCGGAAGACGTAGGTAGGGTTCTCAATGAATACTTTGTGTTGGTGTTCGCAAGTGAGAGGGACGCCATGGATATAGAAATCAGGTAGAAGGACTGTGATATAATTAAAGAAATTAGCATAGAAAGGGAGGAGGTTCTAACTGGTCTGGCAGGCTTAAAAATAGATAAATCTCCAGGCCCAGATGAAATGTATCCCAGGCTGTTGAGTGAGGCAAGGGAGGAGATAGCAGGGGCACTGGCATTAATTTTCAATGCCTCTCTGCCCACAGGAGAGATTCCAGAGGACTGGAGGACAGCCAATGTGGTGCCATTACTCAAGAAGGAAGGGAGAGATAAACTAGGGAACTATAGGCCAGTCAGTATAACCTCAGTGGTGGGGAAACTATTGGAAGCAATTCTGAGGGACAGAATTAATCTACATTTGGAGAGGCAGGGATTAATCAAGCACAGTCAGCATGGTTTTGTTAAGGAGAGATCATGTCTGACCAATTTGATTGAATTTTTCGAAGAGGTGACCAGGTGTGTAGATGAGGGCAATGCATTTGACATAGTTTACTTGTGCTTCAGCAAGGCTTTTGATAAGGTCCTGCATGGGAGATTAATAACGAAGGTAAGAGCCCATGGGATCCAAGGCAATTTAGCAAATTAGATCTAGAATTGGCTGAGTGGCAGGCAGCAGAGGATGATGGTCAAGGAGCATTTTTGTGAGTGGATGCCTGTGTCCAAAGGGGTTCCACAGGGATCAGTGTTGGGTCCCTTGCTGTTTGTGGTATATATAAATGACTTAGACTTGAATATAGGAGGGTTGATCAGTAAGTTCACGTATGACACAAAAGTTGGTGGGGCGGTAAATAGTGAGGAGGGTAGCCTTAGGTTACAGGAGGATATAGACCAGCTGGTCAGATGGGCTGATCAGTGGCAAATGGAATTTAATCCGGATAAGTGTCAGGTGATGTTCTTGGGCAGGACAAACAATGTACGGCAATATATGATGAATGGTAGGACCCTGGGGAGTACTGAGGATCAGGGGGACTTTGATGTATATGTCCACCGGTCCCTTAAGATAGCGAGACAGGGAGATAAGGTGGTTAAGAAGGCATATGGAATACTTGCCTTTATTAGCTGAGGCATAGAATATAAGACCAAGGAGGTTATGCTGGAACTATATAAAATATTGGTTAGGCCACAGCTAGAGTGTTGCGTGTAGTTCTGGAATCCGTATTATAGGAAGGATGTGACTGCACTAGAGACAGTGCAGAGCAGATTTACCAGGATGTTACCTGGGCTGGAGAGTTTTAGTTATGAGGAGAGATTGGATAGACTGGGGTTATTTTCCCTGGAGCAGAGGAGATTTAGGGGTGACATGATTGAGGTGTATAAAATTATGAGGAGCATAGATAGGATAGACAGGAACAAACTTTTCCCCTTGATGAAGGGATCAATAACCAGGGGGCATATTTTTAAGCTAAGGGCCAGGAGGTTTAAAGGGGATGTGAAGAAAAATGTTTTCACCCAGAGGGTGGTGAGAATCTGGAACTCACTGCCTGAAAGGGTGGTAGAAGCAGAAACCCTCATAGCAGTTAAGAAGTATTTGGATGTGCACTTGTGATACCATGGCATACAAGGCTATGGGCCTAGTGCTGGAAAATGGGATTAGGATAGTTAGGTACTTGTTTGATCAGCATAGACTTGATGGGCCGAAGGGCCTTTTTCTGTTCTGTAGTCCTCTATGACTCTGTGACTATCACAGAGCGCAAGCGATCTACCCTCAATCAGACAGGAGTCAGGCATTCTCAGAGGCTATGTGGAGATTTATGGAGTGTCCTCACTGCATGATATCACTATCCTCCTGGAATCGAGTGACTATTTGGGCCTCCACTGCATCTCAATGACGAGAGCATTCTCACAGAGAATATGTGCACTTCCCTAAGTCAGACTGGTGTCAAATGTTCACAGATGCAATGTGAGGAACTATGGGGTCACCTCACTGCATGTCATCATCATCCTCCACAAATCTAGCAAATAAGGGCTGCCTGAGCGTGCCTGCCTCATCTGGCCAATGCGAGGGTCTGATCCCCATCATCATCGCCTCCAAGGAGACCTCCTCACCCTCATCTCCATCAGTGTCCTCTTCATAGGAGGAGACGTGCAGCTCCTCCACCTCCTCCTCGGCCAACTTGTCTCCCCGTTAGATCGCCAGGTTGCAAGTGGTGCAGCAGATGACAATGATGTGTGACACCCTTTGTGGACTGTATTGCAGGGCCCCAACAGACAGGTCCAGACCCCAGAACCTTATTCTCTGATGATTTGCTCCACTAAGTTGCGAGCTGCAGCTTGAGCCTCGTCATACCATCGTTTTGCTACAGTCTGAGGCTGCCGCATGGGTGTCATCAGCCTACGGCCTCTGTGTGTAGCCCTTGTCCTGGATCAGCCATCCCTGCAGCTTCTGTGGACCCTGGAAGACCCCAGGGATCTGTGACTGACTGAGGATGTAAGTGTTGTGCAAAATCCCTGTGCAGAGGATGCGTTTCTGGTGGTCGCACATTAAGCGAATGGAGTTTCTTGCGGTTGACGTAGTCCACCGAGTGTTGCAATAGAGATCCGAGCACCACATGACTACAGTCGATCATACCCTGCATCTGTGGGAAACCTGAGATCTGGGCGAATCCAATTGCTCTTGCATCCTAGCTGTCCTAGTCCCGGGCGAAATGCACAAAGTTGTGTGCACTCGCAAGGATAGCATCTGTGACCTCAAGGATGCATTTGTGGGTGGAGACTTGTAAGATCCTACAGATGTCACCTGTGGAGCCCTGAAAGGAGCCACTGGTGTAGAAATTCAGTGCCACGGTCACTTTCACAACCACTGGCAGTGGATGCCCACCATGTGCCCTTGGCACCAAATCCTGCACTAGCTGGTAGATGTAACCGACCAGTTCCCTAGACATGCAAAGTCTTTGACGACACTGGTTCTCAGTCATCTGCAGGAATGAAAGATATCTATTGACCCTAGGTGTCACTAGGTGCTGGCCTGAGACAGCTCTCTGTGGCTCTTGGGCGCTGTGTGTGGGAACCTCAGCCGCCCCTTCTTCCTGATGTTGCTGTTCCAGCCAGGAGCCTGAGTCACTCTCTCCTCCGACATCTCCTCGCTCTGTAGGCCATCAGGCATACAGCTGGTTCTCCAGTTTCCCTGATCTTGTTGTACTCCTCCCGCAAGATGAAAGATAGAGACACGTAGTTGGCTTGGGCTTACTAAGAACCTGCCCTGGTTAAGTGTAACAGCTCCTTAACACTTCACAAAGAGGGCTGGCCACCACTTGGATGGCTGGAGATTAGATCACTGCTTGGCTGCCCTGTTAGTTTGAACCAAGGGAGAATCTGGTCCAAACCAGGATCCTGTCATTGCAAGGGGTTGCTGCATTGCCAGCTTAAGTGAAGAGATTGCACAATGTGTGTAGTCGTCCAACTGTTCTGCAATCCAATAAAATGCTCATGAATTTGCAGTCTGTGCCAGGGGGGTGGTGGGAGGGGGGAAGCACTGGAGAACTTGGTGGCATTTGATGCCTCTGCATTGCTTAAGTGGGCAAATAAGCTAGGAGCCTGATCCCAATCATATCAAAGTGGCTGTGCCTGAACTGCCTCAGAGGAATGGGCACTTTATACAGCTGGCAACTTCCCTCACCACCCTGCCCCCCACCCCGAATGTTTGTGTGCTATATTCAACAACAGAGCTGCCCTTGCCCACCTCTCCCACCACCACCAGCCGCCTCAAAGGCAGGGCTGCCCTTAACCCCACCCACAAGTCATCTCAATGGCAAGGATGCCCTTACCACCCCCCTGCCCCCACCACGAGTTGTCTCAATGGCAGGCCTGCCCTTAATCCTGGCCCCCGACACCCCTAAAGCTCGAAATCCAACAGGCGACCCTGGTGAGTGCTGCACAATGTTACTGTAAACTCACTGCTGAGCTCCCCTCAAAGTGCAGGCTGCCAAGTGCACTCCTTTTATGTGCTGTTGTGAAACCCATTTGAGTGCTTTCCCGCTGACGTGGATGGACGATCCATTGTGGGGGGCAGGAACGATTATGGCGGGCTGGTCTGATAATGATATGCAGATGTATTACAACGAGGTACCCGATGTCCAATGATGGGAAATGTGGCCTGCCATTTGTGGGCTGAGCCGACAATCGCGAACTGGTTTCCCAGCGTCGTAAAACCAGTGTCATATTGTCCACTCAAGCCACCAATCACCCTGATGCCAGCGGGCATGGAAAATTCTGCCCAATAAGTGAGATCATCACCCATGAAATTTCAGGGTTATTATCAGTACTGGTATTATTCATAAGGTAATAATGAATTCCATGGGCTAGTTCTAAAAAAACTGAAACAGGCATTTTTCCCCCAGGTCAGGCCCAATTGAATTTGGGTTCCTATCAAATGGACTTCAGCTCCTCTCTTTTTTTTATGGGGCTGTGAAGCCTTAAGAAGCTTAGCAGTGTTAAATGCAAACTGTGTTTGTTGTCCCTGCTGCTGCTTTTTCCCACATTTAATTGTTTAATGTTTCTTTGTCTCTGAACGATTGGCTCAACATTGAGAGTGACATCAGTAGCATCTGATTTAGCATTGCAGGCTGTCATCCAGGATTTTGCAAAGTGTGTCTGCCATTTGATAAGCTATTCACTTCTATTGTTGGTTTAGCTGCCAACTTCACTTTGGCTTCAGTACAGTCCTTCTCCTTTCTGCTGAGAGTATTGACTACCTCACAGATCCTCTTAATTAACTTTTTGTCTGTTGCTGTTTACAGCTTGGCCAGTTGATTTTCCAGGTGCTTCTTTTCTTTGCCTTGTACAGGTCAAATACCTTCTGGGTTTGGTGCATAAGTGATTTATTGGACTGTGGTACAGTTCCAATGGTATAGGAGTTCTGTTTTTTCTTGTGCATTATTCTCTAGATGCAACTGGATGCTCAGTATTGGGATTTGGAGTGCTTTCAAGACACAGATATTTTTTCGCTGCCTCTTTTATAGTTTTCTCCAGCGTGCTGATCTTTCAGCATTTTGGACTTTTTTACATTGCAATGCATGGGAAGAGGGAGTCATATATAAGACTGTGAAATCATTCATTGGTAGAGGCTAAGTGTGCCCAGGCTTGTACTTCCATAGTTGTCTATATCCCCAGGATGCCTAACTATCGGAGAGGCCAGATAATTTGACGTTGACACTTTTTTTGGTTTTACGCTAGATATTCAACTGAAGTTCCCGAAATGGACGGTTCATCTCCTATGAGATGAAGCTTTTATCTGCCCAACATCTAGAGGTAAGATAGTGAGACCACTGTACACTGGTTTGTGTGTCAGACATGCCACCATGGATAAAAGGACAGAATTGGTGTAATTGAGTTTGGAGATGGCCTTGGTATAAATCTCTGTTTCAGCATTTCCATCTCCCTTCAGCTGTTGACCTGGTTTTATCTAGGAAAAGCTACATACCTTTCCCACTCAGGCTCTGGATAAAATGCAATTGGATTTCCATGGCCATCTTGGGACTCTGATATGCATTAATTCATGACACACCCACCTGAGTCCATCAGGTGCCCCATGCAGTGGCAAACCAGTGTTGTTAAAATCCAAAGTCATTGGGAACAGATTGGAAATTGGAGCTAGTCCACTTTAAAGCTTCACAACACTGCTCCCACTGAGTGGAGTGAGTAACATTTGTCCTAAGGAGCACAGAAAATGGTATGTGTACCTACACCTTTCATGTAAACAAACCCGTCCCTAGAATTTGGGATGAGGAGATCAAGCTGGCAGACAGAAGTCCCAGACCATTACATGTACAGTAATTCATGGAAATTTTGGTAGCAGGTTGTTAACATAATGGCACAAAGATCATTACGCCACACCCAATAAAGAAGGAAGATCACAGAATTACGTCAAACTGCATACAGAAACAGGCCACTTGGCTTAACCAGGTTTTCTAGGAGTTTATCTTCCACATGAGCCTTCAACCCATGTGCCTGTCATGTTTCAATAATTTGTATCCCCCTTTCCTCAACCAACTATTTAATCTACTCTTAAGCATTGACGTGGTCTCTGCTTGAGTCACTAACTCTGCAATTTACAGCCTCACATCGCTCTGTTAAAAGTTCTCTGCTCTAAATCACTTACTTTGAAACTCATGTTCACTCATTCTAGATTCCTCCATCATTGGAAACTCGAGTGTCCCATCCCATCATCATTTGCAACACCCCTAACAAGTGTTAATTAGTGAATTAGTGAAGTCAGATCCCTAATAGCTTAATAAAATAGTTTTGACCCTATCATGTCAAAAGATGAAGTTTGCAATTTATATATATGTAGGCCACAGATTCTCATATGTTGGTCTCATTGTGAAGTTCTAACATCTCTAAAAATAAGCAATGCAAGCAGTTTCGCATAAACTCAAGTAATTCCATTTTCATGGATGTGTATATAGTGACAGGGTTTGATGTAGCAACCAACATCTTTTCTGTCCCATTCCTCTTTATTTTTATGAGCCAATATTCTGCTTACAGTGAAATAGAGTGTATATTCTTTTAAGAAAATAGTCCTGTTACAAACAAGGTGTGATAAGAAAATTGTGACATTAAACTGAGCCTGTTTATCTCTTTAGGTGTATATAAAAGATTCCGAGGCGCCATTCAAAGAAGATCAGTGTGTTTTACCTTGCATTTTAGTGACCATTTATCCCTCTACCAACAACAAAAACCAGCACCCATATTGCTGCCACGATGGAGAGCTCTGTCATGGCAAAAATAACAGAAATCACCAAAAATCCTAAGTCTCTTCCATGAACATGGCATTACCTATTTTTGCAGGGGTGCCACTGGAGTTGTTCCAGGGATCCTGCATACATGTTTTACAGAGGCAGCTTTAGTCCTTAGCTGCACTCACTGAAGTGGGATTTTTGGTAGGCCAGGAGCGTGAAACCCGGAGTGTGCATATTAGACCTGGTCAGAGCTGGTCTGAGCTTGGTGGATTTGTTTGGATAGCCAGGGCACTTTGGAGAAGTAAGGTACCCATTTGGGTATGGTCCCAGGACTTCTTTGGGAGAGATAAGACACCCTTTGGGGTAGGTAAAGCACCCTTTGGAAGAGGTAAGACACCATTTTGGATAGAAATAAAATACTGCAGTTGCTGGAAATCTGAAACAAAAACAGAAAATGCAGGAAAATCTCAACAGGTCTAACAGCATCTGAGGAGAGAAAGACATAGTTAATGTTTCGAGTCTGTATGACTTCTTCAGAGCAGACGCAAAATGTTAACTCTGTTTTTCTCTCCTCAGATGCTGTTACATGATTTGGGACAGGTAAGGCACCCTTTGGAATCATTAAAACTAGACATGATTGTGCATAAAAAGTGCATAACCCATTGGAGCTGTTAAAGCTGCCAAAGAACTGTTAAAGCTGTCAAAGAACAGTCAAGGCTGTCAGAAGACTGTCAAAACTTATTGGAGCTATCAAATATGTCAAGAGATTTATCTCTGCTGGGCTTTAAATTTTAACAAATATGTGGAGTACCAAAAAAAAACAGAGCTTGATATTTCATTCTCTCTGTTGGCATAAGCCAGAGGGTTATCATTATCAGATTTGTGCCTCAATGAGTTATTTTACAAGCTAATATCATCACAGGCGCATGTTAAGTCAGCAGTTAGATTGACAGTTCCAAGTAGGCATAGAATAGAAATGTTTGTTTCCATAAGAGGTTAGTTGAAGGAATTTCCATTTATTGAATGTTTTTGTTATCAATGAGAGCTTTTATTCTGTTTAAAATAGAGATGTCATCAATGGACATACAACTTTATTTTATGTCAGCTTGGCTCCTGAGATTTGCCCATGGTGAATACTAGCTGAGGGGAAAAGGGAAAAGGGTTCTGTATGGGAGACATGGGTTCATATGCATTGGCACTAAGCTGGCATATGGGTATAAAGGGCCATGGAGATGAGTGGGGTGCCTAGGATGGCATGGGGAACGAGGGGACATAGGGTTGGGTAGAGGGGTGTGGGTTGGAATAAGAGGTATGAGGGGCTATGGGGGCAATTGGAGGCATGAGATGCCATAGTTTCACATGCATGGTGCATGGATAGTGTATCGAGGGGTGGGGGAGGTGGTGAGGAGTGAGGGCTGCACGGCTGTTTTTTGTTTTAATGATTTTTTTTAGTAAACTCAGCAAAGAGCCAGAGCACAGAGGCAGCCTTTCAGCCTAGCCTGCCTCCACACCCAGCAGCCTCTGAACTTGTTCTGTGGGTGCCAGGCCCAACTTTAATCCAGCCTGCCCTCTGGAATGAAAACAGGAACTGGCATTAGGGCAGCCATTTTTAAAGATTGGGCTTGCAGAGCCAGGAATTCTCAAGTCTCTGTGCACCCAACACGGGAGCAAAAACCTTCCCCCAGGTTAACTGGTCGTTCTTCCACTGTTGTTCGTGGGGATTTGCTGTGTATGGATGCCATGTTTAGTTTTAACTACCTACCAACCTGGTTTCTATAGGGTGGGGCATGCTAAGATGAACAACTTTGTCAAGGCTAGAAGGCATGTGCTCTCTTAGTACCGTAAACAGTATGTTATGTATGGAAAGAGTTGTGTCCTTTCTTAACCTTGCAGTGTGTATTAAAAATAAGTAATTCAGCAGCAAGCGTTCGTGAGTTTAAATTAAGGAAGGCTATTTATTCTCACACACTTAGCCCCAATTAAGGAAATGTCATACATTCAGTCTCAGGCACAAGCACAGCCCACATGCGCACACATACAAGGATTCAATGCAGATAACAATAGTGCACTTTTACAGTTACTTCAGGCTCTGATTTATAATTTTTGGTCTCCCACAAGGCAAGCCTGTAATTCTTCAATTGATTTAATGATTTGAAGTGGAAATGAGGGTCTTGTAAAATGAAGGGTTCACAACAGGCTGCATGGTTTCTTGTCATCACATATCCAGGAGATTGGTTCACAGGTGAACATTGAAACTGGAAGCCTTCCCATGACCTGGGAATGAGAGCTGAACTCTCCACTGGAGGCAGCTCCTCTGAGGAGGAAGGGAGGGCTAGAAGGGGGAGGAGACCAAAAGTACACTATTAGCCTCCAGGGGAGCCACCTTTGGGAGGACAGGCACAGGCACAAGGGGCTCAGGGCCAAGAGGTAGACCAAGGTGGAAGGGGCCACAGAAGATGCCACTATCCTGCTGCCAGAGTAGAAAGGCAGCGAAGCAAATACCTCAATGTCTGAGGTGCAGTGCCGAAGGCAGCTCCGTCTCTCAAGGGAGACAGTCAACTATACCTGTCAGATGATTGGGCCTGAGATCTCCCCTAACTGTGTGGGTGGGCACCCCATGCCAGTGGGTGGATTTTGAACAGCTGCATGGCAAGGTATTGCTTGGGGAAGGGGGCGGTGCGGGCAGTGGCCTCAGGCAAGGGAAGAGGCTGCAGGATGAGAGCTGTAATAGGGATGGAGGGTATCCCAGGGTGTGTGTGGGGGGGGCACATGTTGATTTGTGCAAGTAGCCTCAAGATGGTGAGGACTGAGGAGGCAGCTTCCAGAGGAGATGAGGCCAGATGGGCATGTGAGGGTGTGTGTGAGAATGGGTGGTGATGTTACTTAAGCTGACAGTGAGTGAGATACCAGTGAATGTGTGATGGGCTTGAGTGTGTGAGTTTAGAGTGATGAGATGGTTGCCATATCCTGGCTGCATGAATGAAATCATTCATCCTCTATCTGCATTGGGTGGTCAACATCTTCTGTGCAGCATTAGTACTGATCACCAGTGCCATCACCTGCCAAGCCGGAGTGGCAATGTTGCTGCCCCTCCTGTGGTCACAGCAGGCCTCTACGGCATCCAAAAGGTGCCCGAGGGCTGCAGTCTTCTTGCCTTTTGGGGCCATGTCTTTGCTGCAGTCCTGGGCTGGAAGCACTGAGCGTGGCTGTATTTTAAATGTGGTGCCTGGCATGATGAAGCGGCGAGGTGATGGCATGGCGGGCGAATTGGAGCCTGCCCACCATCAAAACTGCTTGTATCCCGGAATACATAATTAATGTGGCGGGTTTGGGATGATACACCGTGAAAAGCCAGCATTGCGGCCAGTGGGACTTCACTTAGTGCAAACCTGAGATGATTCCACCCTGGAACAGGTTAAGTAGTTTGCTTGCTTGGTGACTTGCAGCTAGTTTTAGAGTTTGGTTCTCAGACTGGCTGATGGCTGATGATCCCTAAAAGGCAAAGATGACACAGCCATTTCTGCAATTGCTGTCTCTTCAGTGTTTTTTCTTCAGACTGCCCTATTGTTCACAAAGTCTTTGGATAAAACTTGTTATCCCAAACTGGTTTTGATCACATGACCAAAACTGACATTATTCAACCAGAGTGATTTGGAATCCAAAGACATCACCACAAAAAAGGAGATAGATGGTGGTCTTTCACACTTAACTTGTGGATAACTGGTCTTGTCATTTTTTTTCAGTTAAACTGCAAACCTGGAGACATAGGGCAAGGTACCCACTGGCATCAGTTGCATTTGGCTGTGTGAGTGGCCAATATGGTGAGAAGGCCAAAAATCAGTTTCACAACGTCATGAAAGCAGGTTGTAATTGCCCATTCTGCCCACCTCCGATTGGGAAAGGAAGATGTACTGGGGGGGGTGGGGTGAGGTGGGTGGGTAGAGGAAGTTCTTAGATGGACTCGGAGAGGAAAGAATGTCGGGGGTTGAAGTAGGGAGGGGTAACGAAGGTGTCGGGGGCAGGGGTGAGGTGGAGGGGGAACAAAGATGTTGGGGGGATGTTGGAAAGGGGGAATGACTACGTGGGGGGAGGGGGGATAAAGGAAAGAAGATGGCAAATGGGGAGGTAGGTGCAAGGTGGGTGGAAGGTGTATGGGGAGGAGTTCGGAGAGAGGAAGGAGTCCATGGGGAGGAAGGAGTCTGGGGGGAGGGAGAAGTGTGATGAGGGGAAGAAGTAAGGGTGGAGGAAGGAGTCTGGAAGGAGGACGGAATAAGGCTGGAGAAAGAAGTAAACATGTCTGAAGGGGTTTGGAGAGGGGAAGGGGTAAGGGTGGTGGAAGAAGAAAGGGTGTCTGAAGGAGTCAGGAAGGAGGAAGGACTAATGGCGGAGGTGAATTCTGGGGTGCGGGTGGTATCTGGGGTTGGGGAAGTACTAAGTGGGGATGTCAGAGGCGGGGGTGGTGGGGACAGAAGTTCTGGCAGGAAGAGTCAGGGGTGAGAAGGAGTTCCAAGGTGGGAAGGAGTTACAAGGACAGAAAGACTCCAGAGGGGGAATATCTGGGTGAGTGTGCAAGGGAGGGGGGCTCTGAGGAGTACATGACTGCCTCTTGGCGAGTGAACTAAGGGTTAGTGTGGTACGAGGGAAGGGTGAGAATGACCGAGGGCAGAGTGAGGATGTAGGGTGGGAGGGTGAGAGTGCGATGGCAGAAAGGTGGTGAGGGTGGTTGGTGGGGACTCAAAGACAGTCATAGGCCCTGGGGTGGGAAGGGAGAAGTCAGGTAGGTTAATGTAGTTGAGGGCAGGATTTTCAGGAAAAAAGGGAATGTGCACGTTCACCTCTACATCTCTGAAAGGAAAGGTTTGTGACTGGTAGGTCATGGAGGAGAGGTGGAAGGTGAGGCCGGGGGGTTTGACAGTGATGGGGGAGAGGAAATGGGTGACTGGGAGAGGGAAAAGGACGGGGGACCTGAAGACAAATGTTAGATGCACCATGCTGGCTAAATCAAAAGTGAAATGAGTCGTGGTGGGCGAGAACAGGTGCTGCATGGGAATGTGATGAGTGGGTGGGCGGAGATGCGGGTCAGCTCAGATGGACAACTGAAAGTTAATCCCAGCAGGCAACAATAAAAATGCTTAGGGCATTGAGATCAGTGTGATGTGGGAAGGATCCACATGCAAGGGAGAGTACTTGCATGAGGCTCCGAAAGGCCCTGCCACACACACGCTTCTCCCTCCAGAATCGCTCATAGGCCAGCTGAGTCCAGCTGAACTGCTCATGGCAAGGGTGGTGGGGGATACAGTGGGAAGACTTGCAAAGCCTGTCAATGAAGCTGAAAGACACCATTACCATTGAAAGTGTATTTATTTCCAGATTGTAAAGTGACTAAATGTGTTCCCATGCAATCAACTGCGATCAGAATTTCTTAATTTTTGAATGCCTTAGATTTCTAGGTGCTACCCTGACATCCACAGGAGGAGTGGAGACAGCCTGTAGAATGGTTGGCCCTATTGCTTCTGATAACTTTGGCGCGGGTCCTCTGGAGAACCGAGGCCTTGTGGGGACCGGCTTGCTTTGGCTGTCCTCTTGTGGGCCAGCTGCTCCTTCTGCATTGATGGAGGATGTGGTTTTGGGAGTCACAGGCAAAGGGGGCTCAGAGAGAGCGGACAGCCTCTGAGATTTCTGAATGGATCACCCACGGGTGTCCAGCTGCCGCTCCACATCCCTTCAGGTTCCTGAGGGTCCTGGCCTGTCTCCTTGAGGGGAAGGAGCTCCTGGGGAGATGTTGAGATGCCCCCTTTCCCTCTCAGGTCACCACTGCAAGGCTACTGCGATGGAGTGCTGGTTTACACACATCCCTGTCTCTGCTGGACCAGGGTCTGCATGGCATCCACCATCCTCCCCACGGAGACCTCCATATGTGCACATGTGGGCACCACTTCATCAGAGAGCAGGCAGATGCATTCCTCCAACTCGCATGCCACTCTGCTGAGAGCTTCCAGTAGCTCCGCGTGATGTTCCCCAGCCTTCTGCTGACTCTTCATGATGCGTTGGAAGACCAAATCAAGAGGCTCATTATTTGACTTGGACCTTGCAGGTGCCTATTCCCCAGCAGTCCTCCGGTGCCAGGGAGCTCAGCTGAACCTGCCTCTTGCTGCTGTAGACACATGTCCGTGCAGTGACGACCAGATAGTGACCCGGGCCTGCTCAAGATCCAGGTTCCACCAAGGTGTGTGCCTCTGCGCTGGTGGAGGATGTGGGTAAGCACTGTGACAGGTCTTCCAGGATGCTTATTTCCAGCTCTTCAATGGGGAAGGTGTCCTCTTGGCTGGAGGTGAGAATGTGAATGGAGCTGAGGGACTGGTTGGCTAAGGCTGTCAGTCGCTTGGAAGAGTTCTCTGGAACCAAGGTAGAGATAATTAGTGCATGACAGCAGGAGAGAGAGTACTCACAGTTGTGTTAACAGAGGGATGATGTGGTGCAGGATCCTTACGAAGGAGTTCACTGCTGACTTCACCGTCACCGCAGGCATGGTCCACATCCTCACCAGTCAATGCGATGGCACGCTCCTCAAAGTGATTGAGAGGCCTAATATGGGCCACTCCACCCCTGGTCTTGGACCTATCCCTGTTGACGTGAGCCAGCTTCTCCTGCATGAAAACAGATAAAGAGAGTGTGAGCAGGATACATGTCACTGCATAGAACATTTGAGTGATGAGCAGAGGCATGGACAGGATGAGGATACAAGCTCCAGAAGATATGAACCTGATGAAGATGTGAGGGTGTGGGTGAGAGTTAGTGCCATTGTCCCTTGAGGTGTGAGATCCCTGTGTTTGTGAGTTGAGAGTGTTGAGAACAGTGATTTACCCTGGCAGAATGGATGAGACTATTCATCCTGTTGTGGCACTGGGTGGCTGTCCTCTTTTGCAGGGCTGACCATTGGTGCTGACCACTGCTGCCATCACATCCCTTGCTGGATTAGCAATATTTCTGCCTGTCCTGCGGCCAGTGCAGGGGTAGAGGAAATCACGGTGGGCTTCCACTGCATCCAAAAGGTGCTCGAGGACACATTATTAAACAGGGGGCTGCAGTCTGCTTCCCTTCTGGCGCAATGTCTCCCGTGCAGCAGTCCTGGGCTGGAAGCACTAAGATGTGTGCACTTTAAATATGACACCCAGCCTGATGAAGCAACGAGGTGATGCCATGTCAGGTAAATGAGAGCCCGCCTGCCATTGAAATGGAGTGTTTTCCGGGAATGCATATTTAATGAAGTGGGATTGGGATGATATGGCGTGAAAACCTACCATTGTGGCCGATGGGAAAAGCATTCATTTTCCTGCTTGCTACCACACTTAGTGCAAATCTGGGTCAATTCTGCCCATAGAATCTGAGGGGTCCACACAGGAGTCTGTATTTAGAGTAAACTTCAAACAATGGCAGGCATGAATTCCACTGAGGGATGCTGTCTACAGGTGTCTATTCTGGGGTGGGGGCATAGAAGTGTAGACCCCAACCCATGGTGATTCAATTAGAACTTTCTCATAACTTGACAGTATGTGTTGAATAAGCAAAGGTCACCTGACCCCTTTGACAGCCACATTAACAGTTCCTCAAAGCCCGTTTTAAATAAGTAAAAGACAGTTTGAGGATCTTCCATATGAGCACAGTCCAAGTTTAAAGTTACGAACATGACATGTCTCTACTGGGCATGACGCCTTTGAATAAGTCCAATTACAACAATCTGGAGTTAGATAAGGAAAATGTTAGAAACAGACAAACCTGTCAGAAGAGATCATTTTAAATATCTTTTCTTCGCATGATTCAGGATCAACAGTTTTCTTTTAGATAGCAGTTGAATTTCTTAGCAAACCAACAGAGCATATACACTTGGAGTCGTATTCTGTCCCATGTCAGACAAAACAAAATTGCTGATATCTGAAATATGAAGGACATTTACATCCACTACACCCTTTAAAGGTTAGGCACTGGCATTATTTTCTGTTTGAAGCAAACTGGAAACATTGAAAATCTGTGTTCTGATCCCCTCATGGCATCATATTCCATATCTCTGTAATATCCTCCAGCCACACAACCCTCCAAAATATCTGAACACCCCTCATTTTAGTCTCTTGAGAGCCCTGATTTTCATCACTCCATCATTGGTGGCTGTGTTTTTAGCTGCCTAGGGTCTATGGCCTAGAATTCCTTCCCTAAACCTCTTCTCCTCTTTGTATATTTACCCTGTTTTTCTCATTTGATATACTCTTTATAATCTACCTCTTTGATCATGCATTTGGTTAATTGCCCTAATAGCTCCTTGTGTGGCTCAGTGACATATTTTATCTGATGCTATACCTATGACGTGCTTTCGGATGTTCTATTATACTTAAGATGCTATATAAATACAAGTTGTTGTTGCATTATGGGTCAACCTTACAGCCTGTTATACCTGATCAAAGCACCATTAATTCAATTGATTCACTTTATGCCACGGCAAGAGCAATCTTCTTGATTTGATTACCTTGATTACTTCTAGTGATACATTCATACTTGACAAGCTTTGCAATCAAAATATTTGCATGTTAAGGACGCTTTAACCTTTGCATCTCACTAGACAATGTGAGCTTTTAATTGAATATAAAATTCCATTTCAAATATGAATTTATAATAAATTCAAATGATGATATAAATTATACGAAATAATTATTTTCTCACATCCAAATTAATTTTTTCTAGAGTTCTACCCTTCAGTGAATATTTATCCAGCTCTTTCTTCATTTTTTTAAAATTGGCCCTGATGTTGTATACCTAATTTAGATGTTTTGTGGTATCATTTTATATAAAATCATATCAGATGTGATCATATTTTGGAAGTTGTGTGAACTGTTTCTGTGCCAACATTCACAGTATGCCATTTGGGTTACTTGTATTACCAAGCTACAGTGTGAATCTCTGCTAGAAACTAATACACTGCAACAGAAAATAATCCTTCATTGCATACATTAGCTCAGTTTCACTCCACTTGGATATTCTACATTTATATCAAATTGATTAAAACTCCCATTACAATGATCTTTCTGTTTGTGAATATTTTCCTATCTCTTCATAGTGCAACTTGTCATTCTATTTATTTTGATCTAGTAGTCCAAAGAAAACCTCTAGAATTAGTTTTGTTCTGTTCACACTTGTGGCCAGGTTGCTTCATCAGAAAACTTAGCCAGTGTGTCTCGAAATGTGCGTCCATGTAATGTTTTCAATGGGTTGTTTTCATGGAGAGTGTGATCAGTGGAGATTGGTATTTGATATTATTGGCTTTGGTGCAAGTTTAACAAAATAAAGTGTGGCAATCAAATTTTCTTAACTCTTTTGTTCTGTGCCACATTAGAAAAAATTACAACCACATGGAATTTCACTCACATGCTGTGACTGAGAAGGCACTTCATTTAGTAGTACTAGTTGATTTCACATGTTGTTGGTTGGCTAAAATTTTTGACTTTACTGTTTGACTTGACTTGACATTTTGTTGCAATGCCCCTTTAAGGAATATCAGCATGATAGCACCAGAAGGGAAGTGTGTCATGTGATCCAGTCTTTGTGTCACTTTTGTTTTGAGCAGCAGAACAAACATCAGCTCCTAGTGCTCCAACTCTTTACAAGAATGTAAAACTACTCTTGTGTGCCTAATCTTAATAAATGAACCCACAATGTGTTTAACCAATCCCTTATGAGTGATTGGTGCCTTATATCATTATAATAACACAACATGATGATCAACGGTGGTAAAACAGCAAGATTAAGTACAGGTACAATATGGTAAACAGCCTTATATCATGCTGCACGGCATAGAAAGACCCTTGATGTTTTGGTCAGACTATAAGGAAATCACAGTGTAGAGAGTGTTGAAATTGCAGAGTGGTGAATGTGAAGAAAAGCTTTGGAGACACAGCGCAGGGCTAGTGCTCAAATAAATTGCTGGTAAGCAGACAGATCCCTCATAGTGAGATTGCAGTGCATAACCTGTCAGTTCCATGAGTGGGACAGCACATTGAGAGGACCAGCACCTGGTTTGCACAGTCAGGAAAGGGGAGTGATGAGGGTGTGGACCAGATTGATAGCAAGGGAGAGTCAAATGAAAGCAAAAAAAAAGACGGTCATAAAAATCGGGCCAGAGAAGGGTGCAATTATCAAGGACAACTTTGAGGGTTGCTGAACAACAAATTGAATAAAAAGCAAAGACGCCATTAATCCGTGGTGCGTTCCCACCACAACTCATCTTCGTGGGTGGAGCGTCGGAAAAGTGTGTGAAAGTGGCTACAGCGATACTCATCCCAGGTACGACAGAAGAAGGAAGGTCAAAGGGATATTGTTAGAATGTCCACAAAATTCCCCAGTTCGAATTGGAATTACGCTAACCTCCTATCCAAATTGAAAATGTTTAAACAGTGTTCAGAGCTATAGTTTCTTGACTCAGGTGTACTTGAACCAAGAAAGCAAGCCATAAAAAATCACCTAGCAATTGGAAATAAAGATTTACACAGGCCGAACACTTCAGGATTAGCAGAAGAGGAGCTAAAGGATTGCCAAAAGATATGAACTACATTGGAAGGCTGGTTCAGAATCAGGTTGTACTCTAGTCGATGAATATGGGAGTTTATGTCATTTCAACAACAGCCTACAGAATCCATAGGCCACTTCATCAGTAGATGCAGAGAAAAGAGGACACACTGTGATTATTCAAATGCAGAGCTAGCAGACAGAATTGTTGAGTTGGTGATCACATCCGCTCCCATGGAAGCATCTAGAAAGATCTTCTGGACAATGACAAAATGTGTAGCATTGAAGAGCTACTCAAGGATGGAAGTAAGTACAAAGCAATCCTCAGAGGTCGACAAAGCTTACAATCCCTAAGTACAACCCCAATTGCTGATGTACTCAGTAGAGCACCTAAACATAGCAAGACATTTGGAAGATGTGGACTTCTGCATGCACCAAGGAAATGCCCAGCTTCCCATCAATTCTGCAAGGCATGTGGCAGAAAGGGCTGTTGGCAGCAACAGTGCACTCAAGCAAAGGCTGATGCAGCTACAAAGAGCCATGCACTGATCCAAAGACTGTACACAAAGTGTACCTTTAAGCAATAAGAATTACCATCTGGTATCCTGTCAGAAACATATACATAAGTTGATTGACAAAGCAGAACATGACCATGATGCGCATGACAAGACAAAGAGTAGTGAACACATGTTTCACACCATCAATCGTGTGGAAAACGTAGATGCTGTAAAACCATCTGAGGTGTTGCCATGATTCAAATGATCTGCTTTAAGAAATTTGGTAAATATTCATTATTGGCCAAAATTGACACAGGGGCAAGTAACAACATACTACCCCTGTGAATTCTAAAAGACGAAAAGATATGTATCCATAGACATGGAAGGCCATGGAGAAATTGACTACTGTGAAACTTCCAGCATACAACGGTTCACTTATTCCATGTGCAGATTGAATAGTCCTGGAGTGCAAGTACAATCAATCCTCCTGAGTATCACAGATGTTCTACATTGTGGAAACTAAAGGGCCAGAGATTACAGGTCTACTGGCACATCTGAGCCTCACGCTAGTAACAATCCATGGAATCAGTCAGACATCAGAAGGCAGATGAACCTCAGAAACTAATCCTATTACTTCAGTTCATGACCTAACATTGAAATATCCAGAATGTTTTAACAAAATTGGCAGTTTCAAGGCAGCTGCAACATTACACTTGCAGGGAGAATGCAAGTCCGCCAATTAATCCACCATGTAAGTGCAGCAGCATCCACATACAAGATACATTGAAGGTCGAACTAGATAAAATGGAGAAAGACAGAATTGTAAGAAGAGCACACAGATTAGTGCATCTCAATTACATGTGTCATAAAGAAGGATGTATCATTGAGATTATGCCTCAATCTATGGCATGTAAATACAGCTTTAAAACATTATTCTTACAAAATACCCACAAAAGAAGAATTAGATCTGACATGTGCAGGTGCAAAATTCTTCTTGAAGCTTGATGCCAAGCATGGTTACTGGTCAGTACATCTTGCGGAGAAGTCACAAGACCTTACTACATTTCATATTCCATTTGGATGATACTATTTTCAATGACATCCTTTTGGGATATCTGTTAGCCCGGATTTCTTTAAAGCTCCTTGAACCGCATTACATGCACTGTGCCAGGATACATCTGTACTGCAGATGATATAGCTGTTATGGGCAGAACAAAGGAAGAACACACCCACAACTTAGAATGATTGATAGAAGCAGCACTCAATGAAGGATTGATGTTCAACAATCTGAAAAGTGACATCAGAGTGCAGCAGATCAATTTCTTCAGTTTTATTTGGCCGTAACATCCAACTAGTGTCAGAAAGTAATGGCCCACAGAAATATGAAGAAATAAATGCCGACTTACCTGGCCTTGAAAACTGACAATTTCGTTTGCTGGAGCTGCTTGGAGACTGTAGTGAAAGACTCCTGACAGGCCCCGGCAAAGTCTAGCTCCAGCGTATTCAAGGAGGACATGCCCCCTTTTTTACAACACTTGCTGCCGTAAAGCAGTTAAGTTTAAAGTGCCAGGGAAATTGACAGGCTGGGGAGAAGGTAAGTGTCTAAGGTAAGTGCATAGGATTTGGGGTTGGGGGTATCCAGGGTGGTCCAGGAGAGGATGGGTCAGAGGTCTTGGGGGGTTGGAGGTTGAGGTGGGAGGTTGGAGGATGTCGGGGTCAGGGGTGGATGTCGGGGTATCGCATGTCTGGGGCTGGGAGATGTCAGAGGTTGGGGGGAGTCGGAGGTCAAGGGTGGGGCTATGTTGGAGGTCGGGGGTTTGGTGGAGTGCCAGATGTCGGGGGGTGGGCATGTCAGAGCTTGGGGGAGTGGAGGGTGTCAGAGGTCAGAAGCGTAAAGGGTGTCTGTGGACAGGGGTGGGGGAAGGGGATGTCGGAGGTCTGGGTTGTGGGGTGTCAGTGGGTGGGGGGATGAGGAGTGTCGAAAGTCAGGGATTGGGAAGTTGTCGGGATGTCGGGAGGTGGGGTGCGTTGGTGCGGGTGGGGGCTGTCTGAGGTCAGGGAGTTGGGTGATGGAGTTCGGAGTTGGGGGATGTCAAAGGTCGGGGTGGGGGGTTTCGTAGGCTGGAGGTGAGGATGTTGGTCAGGGAGGTGTGGGATGAGGGTGTTGGGGGTCGGAGGGTGGGGGTGTCAGAGGTCGGGGATGAGGGGTGTCGAAGGTCGGGGGTTGGGGTTGATGGACGTCAAGGGGGTGTGGGGTGGGAATGTCAGGGGGTTGGGGGGTGTCGGAAGTCAGGGTGGGTGTTGGCGGGTGTTGAATGTCAGTGTGGGTGGTTTCAGAGTTCAGGGGGTGAGGGATGCCGGAGGTTGGGGGATGGGGCAAGGGAGTGTCAGAGGTCGGGGGTGTCACAGGTCAGAGGTGGGGGTCTTCGGATGTCGTGGGAGTGGCGGGGGGGGGTCGGAGATCAGTGGTTGGGGTTTTCGGAGGTTGGGTGGGTGAGGTGTTTCGGAGGTTGGGGGATGATGGTGGGGGTATTGGAGGTTGGGGGTGAGGGGGTTTCAGAAGTCATGGGGGTGGTGGGTGTTGGAGGTTGTGGGGGTGGAGATGTTGGGTGTCAGTGGGGTGGAGGGTGTCGGAGGTCAGGGGGGTGGGGTCTCTTGGAAGTCGGGGGTGGGGCAGAGTCCCGTGGGGTTGGTCTGTGTCTTTACAATAGTTACTCAGAAGTTTGAAGAGGTTTTAATTCTTCTAACTTTTTCTGTGTAACTATTGGTATAACCTCGACAGAACCATCTGAAGTTAGCAATTTAAATTGCATTTTCAGATGGTTGCCAGAGCAGTACAATTGTCCAGAGGAAGTGTGCATTTCTGGGCAATTGCCATGGAAATCATTTCCTGGGAACTTCCCAGAGGAATCCCCTGGTGCATATTTGGGGTACCCCTCAAATTCAACGCTGGGGAGCTCGGAAGTTATGGGCCATTTATTCCAGTGCTGGCATATGTGCCAACCAAGTAAAATAGAGGGTATTATGGCCTTGCTAACTCCTCAAGATAAAGATCATTTTCCAAGGTGTCTCGGTCTCTTTAAATTCTTGTCTCCATACATTCCCAATTTTATTCAAAAATCTTCATCACTAAGGGAATTGTTGAGAAAGGGTGTACCTTTCCTGTGGCACAAAGACCACCAATACCTCTTTGAAGCACTGAACCAGTCATTATCAGAGACATCAACATTGCAATTTTACAATCCTAGCGAGACAGCTGCCACGTGGATAGATGGCTCACAGAAAGGCCTGGGGGCGTGCAGGCTACTAAAGGCAAACTGATTGCATTTGCTTCGAAATCTCCATTCAAAATAAAATCCAAACACTCCACTGTCGAGTGGGAAACATTAGCACTGGGGTTTACAATCATGCATTTTCATACCTAACGATTTATGGAGACCGACCACAAGTCACTGGAGATGATTTGCCAAAGACCATTGGTCAGTGCAGCTCCAAGTTTGTAATGTCTCTTGATAAAGATTCAAGGTATCGACTGAGATTAGATGCAAGCCAGGTAACTTGATGGTTACACAGATACCACTTAGCAAAATTCCTAAAGCGAAAAGAGAAAAGGTATCCTTAGATCTACAAGTTGACTTCATTGACATCGAGATGCCCTTGAAATTGATCTGGTACATTTTGCACAACACAAAACAGTAGCCGCTATGGAAAGAAACGGTGAAAGATTCTACACCACAGAAACTGGGGAAAGCCATCATCAAGGGATGGCCTGATTCAATTGAGCTTGTCCACAAACAGGTGAGATCGTTTTGGCCTTATCAGGATGAGCCAGGCATCTCCCGGGGAGTCATTTTGTAAAGCCAGGTAGGTCATCATCCCGGAATCTTTGCGACCTGACATTCTTCAACAACTTTATCACTCACACATGGGCATAGATCGGATGGGAACATAAGAACATAAGAACCAGGAGCAGGAGTGGGCAATTCAGCCCCTCGAGCCTGCCCTGCCATTCATTACGATCATGGCTGATCTCATTTCAGCCTCAACTCCAATTTCCCACCCTCTCCCCATAATCTTTCAACCCATTACTGATTAAAAATCTGTCTATCTCTTTCTTAAATTTATTCAGTGTCCCGACATCCACTGCACTCTGAGGTAGTGAATTCCACAGATTCATGACCCTTTGAGAAAAGTAATTCCTCTCATCTTTGATTTAAATCTACCATCCCTTAGCCTAAAACTATGGCCTCTCATTCTAGAATGCCCCAGAAGGGGAAACATTTACTTTGTCTATCCCCTTTAGCATCTTATATACCTCAATTAGATCTCCGCTCATCCTTCTAAACTCTAATGACTATAGGCCTAAACAGCTCAATCTCTCCTCATAACACAAGCCCCACATCTCTGGAATCAATCTAGTGAACCTCCTCTGAGCCGCCTGCAGTGCAACCACATCCTTCCTCAAGTAAGGGGACCAAAACTGTGCACAGTACTCCAGGTGCGGTCTCACCAATGCCTTGTACAATTGCAACAACACTTCCCTATTTTTATATTCTATTCCTTTAGCAATAAATGCCAAAATTCCATTTGCCTTCCTTATTGCCTGCTGTACCTGCATACTAGCTTTCAGTGATTCATGCATGAGGACACCCAGATCCCTCTGCATTGAAGCATTCTGAAGCTTCTCTCCATTTAAACAATAAGTCTCACAAGAGAGGCAATCTATTGGCTAGGTACGAATAATGACATTGAATTCGTCATCAAGAAGTGCGAGGCACGGCAAGAGCATATGCTAAGTTAACACAAAGTATCATTAATTCCACATGAAGTTCCTACCCATCCTTGGTCCAAAATTGCATCCAAACCCCTTTCATGTCCATGGCACTGACTTCATCATCATCATTGACTACTTTACCGTGTCCCCCATTGTTTGACAATTGCACAATATATCAAGCACAACTGTCACAAACACACCAAGTGCTATTTTCAGTTTAATTGCTGTGCCCAGAGAGATCATTACAGATAATTGTCCGCAATTTATTGGCAATCCACTTCAGTTATGTGCGAGGATTGGGATATCAATCACTCTACTTCTTCTCCTCATTACCACAAATCTAACGGTTTATTAGAATAATTCACATAGCGAAATCCCTAATTGTCAAATGTAGACAGACCAAGCAAGCTCTACATATTGCAATGTTACATCCCAGAGCAATGCTTTTGAGTGCAACTATTCCATCACTGGCAGAGCTCATGTTTGGCAGACCCGTGTGTTCCAATTTACCTACTCTTGTCCATTCTACTCTCTCTGAAATGAGAGTGCAGCTTTTAAAACTACATGAGAAGACGACCAACATGCACAATAAAAATGCAGGTACAGAATTGCCAAATCTATTGTTGTGACAATATGCTCACACCCAGGGTTCCACAGAAAGTACATGGCAACCAGCCAAGGTGACAAGGATAGGTTCAGAACCAGGATCCTATGAAGTCATTACACGCACCACAGTGAGGCATAATTGAGGACAAATCAGATCTATTTCAGCTCCTCAACTACCATACAGTCCATTTGCATCTAGGACAAGATCCCAAATACAACCAGGAATAAAACTTAAGACTGAAAATCCCACAAATCACTGTAAGCAATGAACAGATCTTCAGACAAGGTTACCATTACTGGATCTAAGCACATCAGTGAATTACCTTGATGCTTTAGAGCAGGCTTGACCTTTTCATTTGGGGGTCCACATTCCAATTTTTTCTCGCTGAAGGGGACAATGAGCAAATTTTGGAAAGATAAAGTTTGGCACAACAATAAAGGTGTATTTTTTTTTAAAAGTTGATGAATGAAAAGAAACAATTTGCTGAGCAAAAAAACAATGTCAAAGCAATTAAGTGATAATTTAAAAATGAGTAATAAATTAAGATGACCATTAGATGTGAGAGGGTCAGAATGTGTGTGGTTGACTCACTTCCAGTCTCAGGGTGCTCACTCACTATGAGTTCATGTTGGTGTAATAGGGTGAGGGTGAATGAGAACCTTGAGACTGAGAGTGAGCCAGACATACGGGCACACTCTCCCCTGTTTCTCTCTCTCTCACACATACATACACACAAAACACAGAGCCATACATGCACATTCTCCCCTCTCTCTCACATGCAGACACACAAACACACACTCTCCCCCCCACACACACACCCTCATACACACACTCTCCCCCCCTTTCTCTCTATCACACACATGCTCTCCTCTCTCTTTCACACACACACACACACACACACACACTCACACATGCTCCCTTCTCCCTCTCTCACACACGCACACTCATACACGCACACACTGCCCTCTCTCTTTCTCGCACACACACGTTCCCTCTCTCTCTCACCCACACATGCATACACACACACATTCTCCCTTCTCTCACACACACACACACACACACACACGCACACATGCTCAGTCTCCCCCTACCGTAACCTATCGGTAGCAAATGCAGGAAGGAACCAGCTTGTGTTTGGACGAGCAGCTTTAGAGAGAGGTCAGGGGCAGAATCCGGCTTATGAGCCACAAGTTGGACAAGCCTACTTTGGAGACTCATAGATTCATCAATTCTATACACTTATGTAATGGTAACTAAGCATGAACATGTATTGTAATCAGTTATACTTCTTTGGAAGGAAGGAAAGTATCTTTAAAAAGGAAGGGAGGGTGTTGTAATGTGCCTTTAAGGGATATCAGCATGACATCACCAGAGGAAAGTGTATCATGTGATCTCATCTTAGTTTCATGTTTGCTTTGAGCAGCGGAGCAGACAACAAATCCAATGGTCTCCAAGTTTTACAACAATATAAGACTATCCTCATGTGCCTAATCTTAACAATTGAACCAACAATGTGTTTATCCCATCCCTTATGAGTGATTGGTGCCTTATATCATTATAATAAAACAACGCATTTAATTCAGTGTTAGTCAATGTGATTAACATATACATAAAATAAAGGTACAATTAAATGATGATATCCTTGGAAAAATAAATAGAATAAAATCACCCAGCAGTCATTTGACTTTGTACAGATGGCTATGATTTTTAGCAGTCAGGCAATGAACCATTTAGTTTTGCCCTTAGGTTGATCTCTGTATCAGCATCTGACCCCAGTATTCATTATCTTTCAATCCTGTTTGCTTATCATGATTTACTAACCAAACTTTGGCAGCATCTGTGGTTCAATTGCTGCAAAGTATTATGTTCTCAACCTATAATTTGCCATGAAGTTTAATCTGTGGCATTCTTTGAAGCTGTAATGATTGTTGAAACAATCCTTACCAAAAATAACTTTTAAAAAATGAGCTGTTTAAAATACTTCATCTGCCTTCTTTATTAAAAACAAAAGGTCATTAGAAAATGTTTGTCAAAACATACACATATGGTTATTATAAATCTATTGCCTCCAAAATGCCTGCTGCACCTGTATCTGCAGATAGTGCAGCCTCTGTTGTGAGCTAGTTGGTAGCACTTTCACCTCTGAGTCAGAAGGTTATGGTTCAAATGCCACTACAAAGACTTTAGCACATAATCCAGGCTAACACTCCAGTGCAGTTCTGAAGATATCCTTTGTTGACTCAGGCCTAGAGTATAAGAGCAGAGAGGTTTTGCTAGAGCTGCATAAAACACTAGTTAGACTGCTGTTGAGGTACTGCGCTCAATTCTGACAACCGCATTGCAGGAATGATGTGAATACACTAGAAAGGGTGCAGAGGAGGTCTACAAGGCTATTTTCAATTATGGAGAATTTTAGCTATGAGGAAAGATTGGATAGGTTAGTGGAGTTTTCTTTGGAACAGAGGAGGCTGAGGGGAGATTTAATTGAGCTGTATAAGATTATGAGTGTTCTGTATAGAGTGAATAGGAAAAGCCAAATCTATTAGCATGGAAGATAATAACCAAATGAGGTAGATTTAAAATAATTGGAACATGAATTAAAGGGGTCTTGAGGAATTTATTTATTTTCACCAACAGGTTCGTGAGGGTCTGGAACTCATTGCCTGAAAGCATTGTAGAAGGAAAAACTCTCATCCCATTTAAAAAACACTTGGATATGCATTTGAGGCATCGTAATCTACATGGCTATGTAGATTACATAGATTACTTGTATATTTACAAGTTGGAAGATGGAATTAGATTGGATCGCTCTTTCTATTGACCAGCATAGTTATGATAGGCCAAATATCCTGCTTCTGAATTGTAAATCTTTCTATGTTTCAATGCTTCACTGTCAGATGTGCTGAATTTCAGATAAAATGTTAAACCAAGGTTTCACCTGCCCTCTTAAGTGGATCCCATCACACTATTTCGAAAAAAAGTAATGGAGTGGCAACACGGGTGGATAAGGTAGTCAGGAAGGCACGTGGCATGCTTGCCTTCATCGGCAGGGGTATTGAGTATAAAAGCTGGGAAGTCATGCTGCAGCTGTATAGAACCTTGGTTAGGCCACACTTAGAATATTGCGTGCAATTGTGGTCACCACATTACCAGAAGGATATGGAGGCATTGGAGAGGGTGCAGAGGAGATTTAGCAGAATGCTGCCTGGTCTGGAGGCTATTAGCTATGAGGAGAGGTTGGAGAAACTTGGATTGTTCTCACTAGAACGACGGAGATTGAGGGGCGACTTGATAGAAGTTTACAAAATTATGAGTGGCATGGAGAGTAGATAGTCAAAAGCTTTTTCCCAGCGTGGAAGAGTCAATTACTAGGGTACATAGATTTAAGGTGAGAGGAGAAAAGTTTAGAGGAGATGTACGGGGCAAGTTTTTTATGCAGAGGGTAGTGAGTGTCTGGAATTCGCTGCCAGAGGGGGTGGAGAAAGCAGGTATGATAGTGGCATTTAAGAGGCAGCTTGACAAATACATGTCTGTATCCCTCTATAGGATACAGACCCTGGAAGTGCAAAATGTTTTAGTTTGACAGGCAATATGATCAGCGCAGGCTTGGAGGGCTGAAGAGCCTGTTCCTGCGCTGTACTTTTCTTTCTTTTTGTTGAGTTCTCCCCAGTGTCCTGGGCAATATCACTAAAACCGATTATCTGGTCATTATCACATTGCTGTTTGTGAGACCTCACTGTATGAAAATTGGTTGCTGTGTTTTCTACATTATGTCAGTGACTACACTTCAAAACTACTTAATTGTCTGTAAAATGGTTTGGGACAGCCAGAGATTGCGAAAGACACAATATAAATGCAAGAATTGCTTTTACCTGCTCTCTTGAAAAGCTGCATTTTGTTTTTCATTTCTAGTTGTCTTGAGAAGGTGCTGATGGTCATCTCATAATGGTGTAAGTTAGGGATTTCTCAGAAATTGAGCCAGCAACAATGAAGGATAGTATTGTATGTCTGAGTCAGGAAGGGAACTTGGACTTGATGGCATTGTTGCTCTTTTCCTTCTTGGCGTTAGAGTTTGGGTTGGGGAGAGGCATTGTCAAAATCTGCTTGATGAGTTTCTGCAGTCCATTTTGCAGATAATACATACTACAGCCATGGTGCACCATTAATTGATGGAGTGAGTATTGATCCAATTGTAAGGGTGTTGATCAAACAAACTCTTCTATCATAGGTGATGTAGAGCTTCTTGAATGTTGTTGATACTGCACTTATCCTGGTCAATTCTTACATTAGAGTACTGATGAGTTTTATTAATGGTGAAGTGGCTTTGAAGGGTCCTGAGGTGAGATATTTATTGTGAAGTTTCCAGTCTATGTTCTGCTCTTGTAGCCTTGGTGTTAATATGGGCAATCCACAGAGGCTCTTGATAAATACTGGCCCAGTTTTTTTTATTGGCTCGAATCTAAACTGACTCCAGAACTGACTCCACGAGTAAACTTTTTCATCCCACGGGTGGGCATGCGCCCGAACGGAATGGGAGTAAAAAAGTGCGCAATGACGTCAGCTGAGCATCGAAACGTCATCTTGTGCGATGTTTTGCTCACCGGGCACATGCGGGTGCTGGAGTGGCGCTCACCGTTAATTAATAGGCCACTTAAGGCCTCGATTAATCCAATTTCTGTGATTTTTTTCCTTGTCCATGCGATTTTCTGCTCGGCTGCTTTGGCTGGCAGCAACCGACATTTTCACAAACCTCATCCACCGGTGGGATAAAAAGGGTCAGCAGCTTTGCCAGTGTGAGCAGTGAGGAGTTTTGGAAATAGTTTGCAACTGTTTGCTTATTGGTACTTGGCAGCTTCATCTCTGTTCAGGGCTTCATTCTTAGCATTTCCAGGCCTCATTTCAGGACTCATTGCTAAGTGCCTAGCCCCTGGAGGATTCAGACCTTGTGGACCCTACAAGGTATCAGGCAGCCTTCCTTTATCCTGGTAATGGGGATTGTGGTCTCCGCTGGTGGCACCTCTTCTGAGGAGGAATGGAGGGGCAAAAGGGAAAGGAGGCCAGGTGTCTCAATGCAGCTTCTGGGATAGGGACCTGTGGGAGGAGAGGCGCAGGAACAAGGGGCGCAGGGTCAGCAGGAAGTCCAAGACAAAGGGGCCACAGAAGGCTGCCAGGGTTTACAGCAGTGATGCAGCTACCTCAATATGTCAAGGTGCAATGTTGAAGGAGGTTTCACCTCTCAAGGGAGACCGTGACCTCCATTTGCCAGGTGATTGTGGCTGAGATCAGCTCTGACTGTATGTGTGGACACCCCATACAAGTGACTCTGAAGGTCATAGTGGCCCTCAACTTCTATGCCTCCAGCTCTTTCCAGGGCTCAGTGGGAGATCTGTGTGGAATTTCCCCATCAGCTGTCCACAGTTGCGTCAAGCTGGTGACAGAAGCCCTGTTCAGGTGGGTATTGACATTTTTTCTTTACCATATGGATTAGGCCAGCCAGGCCGAGCGAACCAGAGGCTTTGCAGCGATTGCTGGCATTCCCCATCCAGGGTGCCATCGACTGCACAGATGTGACCATCAAGGCGCCAGCGGGTCAGCCGGGTGCCTTCGTCAACAGGAAGGGCTTCCACTCCATGAACAGGCAGATAGCGTGTGACCACAGGATGCTGATTCTGTCAGTCAATGCAAGGTACCCTGGCAGCTCCAATGACGCTTATATCCTGAGACACTTCCAGGTGCCAAGGCTCTTCAGTGCTGCAGCCCGCCTGGATGGATGGCTGCTGGGTGATAAGGGCTTATGACACCTCTCCCCCACCCAAGAACAGAGGCAGAGAAGCATTACAATATGAGTCATGGCTCCACAAGGGCAGTGGTAGAGAGGCCCATAGTTCTCAAGATGCACTACCAATGCCTGGACTGTTCAGGGGGAGCACTACAGCAACCCCCAGAGCAGGTGTCACTGATCGTAGTTGCATGCTGCACTCTCCACAACCTGGCACTGGCAAGGGGGGACCCACTGGAGGAAGGGGATCTTGAGGCAGCTGCACAGGCCAAAGATGATGATTTCAGTAGTGAGTCTGAAGAGGAGCACAGTGAGAAGAACACTAAGGACGTGAGCCATACCTCAGTAACCTCCAGGAAGGCAGGGACACCAGGGATGCCTTGATCCAATGCTCCTTCAGCTAGGCTACAAAGATCAGCTTCAAATGTATGCCACGGCTGCCTCCTCCATCCCGGATGACTGAAAGGACGCTTTTATTTGAGCACAAAGAACACTCAGTGCCTGTGCAATAAAGTTCAGAGCCACTCACATCCAGCATTACACACTGGCGTTCCCCGCACCAGTGAAATAAAAAGGTGAAGCCTATTCAGGCCATGATGGCAAAGACAAAATTTATATCACTTTGACAATGACAGACTATTTACATCAACTTCTCTGGTCTTAATTCCCAGACCAGTATACAATAATTAAACATAGATGAACATAAAATCACCTGTTAACAGTTCCTCTTATGCTCATGGTGCCTTTAATTTACACTTGTGAGTGCTATATCTAGGTGCTCCCCCCTCACTGGCACTGGCATTGGAGACAGCCTGCTGACCCTGCTGTCTTGTTTTCTTTGATGAATTTGGAGGTTGTCCTCTGGCCGGTGGAGCCTGTGCTGGCCCCTCTGGGAGGGACGTCCAGTGCCACAACTGACATCTCCCCAGTCACTGCAGCCTCAACACATGTCATGATAAGTGGCGGAGCAGCGGAGGAGCTGCTGCTGTCATCTGGAGCGCCCTGAGAGGAGCCCGCAGTGACAACAGGCAGCTCGTGCTCAAACGTAAGGTCACTGTTGACCTCCCCCTGCACACCATTGATAGACGGGCACTTAGCTGGGATACTAGGTGCCTCATCCATCTCCCACACTGACACTGACCACATGAGGTCAGTGCCTGTGTGAGGATTTGCAGGTCCGAGCACAACCCCAGGGACCCCTGATTCTGTCCCTGGAGCTGCTTCTTCATGAAAGTTGCCACTCTGTCAATGGAGGAAGCAGTATGCTCAGCCATGAGGGTTAACGCAGTGCTCATGTTCCACATGGACAACTCCATCACGGAGACCATGACACAGGGATCCACATGGATCTCCACCAGATCCTCCCCAGACATCTCACTGGACATCCAGCATCTGCCATCTAATGGACGACTCCAGAGGCTCATCATTAGCCTTCGACTGAGCATCGTCCTGGTCTCCAGCAGTCCTCCGACCGCTGGCATCCTAGGCGCTCTCTGTCTCCACCTGCACCTCAAATGAGCATGAGATGCCCTCACCAATGTGCACCGAGACACTAGCCGCTGATCTAATGCCCACCGAGGTGCTGATATCTGTGCTGGTGCCTGCTTCAGAGAACAGGTGTGAAGCAAGCAACTGTGATGCCCAGTGGTCCTCCATTGTCCGGGGTGGCCCTTCGGGGTCTACAGATGGGGCGCCTGCTGGCAAGCCTAAAAGTGAGAACAAGGACATGTCATTACTTGAAGTCATCACTCTGTCTCTGTGCATGCCAGGCACCCTGGTAAGACAATTGAGAACTGCATCATGATGCCATCGTCTTCCAACAATCAATGGGGAAGTCAGGTTCGAGGTTCACACCAGAATGGTTGCACAATCCGTTAAGTCTCAACTCTGCACTGCACTCTTACCTTCATCTGGCAGCCCAGCCTCCCCATGCCCGTTTGCAAGGGGAGTGTGCCGGCTCTCCAGCTCCAGGGCATCTTGCTCAAACTGGGAGAGCTTCAGCACATTGGGCAGGCCTCCGCCTTTACGTGATCTCTCTGATTGGTTATGACTTGCCTTCTCCCATAAGGACAGGGTAGTATTGATGAGTCCACTCTCTACCTGTAGCGCTTTTGCAGCCTGGCCAACCCCAACTGAGGAACACCTCACAGGGCATACCTGAGTCACGGCCCTTGAGCTTCAAAGCACTCTGTCCAAGCAGACAGGGCTCACCCCTGGTTGACCAGATCAGGCGTGATTGACAGTTGGCACTCAGATTAGTACCACTGAGGCCCACAGGGGGGATGGCCACACCTTAACACTCTGCACACTGACCCATGCGAACATGGTACTCACCCTTCCTGAGCGCAGCAGGTCATTGAAGCACTTCTGGCATGGCACCCAGGTGCACTACACCACATCATGGCTGCTCATCTTGGCTGCCACCTCCTCCCATGCCCTCTTAGTGAGGTGCAGCGGCCTCCTCCTCCCATCTCTGGGGACAAGGGTGTCCCTCCTGGCAGCCACCTCCTCCAGGAGGACCGTGAGGCTCTCATCAGAAAAGCGGGGTGGGGGGGGGTGCGGCAAATGCCTAGCCAGCCTGCCCTCCCTCCTGGTGTTTGCTGCTGCACTCGAGCGTATCTTCAGAATGGCAGCCAGATGTCCTTCCCTGGCAGCCTTCCTGGGGCTGGCTGGGCCTTTTTTATACCGGCCACTGGGTCACCATTGGAACCAGCGGCAAGCAGTCTCCCGCCCCAGCTCGGCCCTTCCCGGCCAGTGACGAGCTGCGTTTCACACTGAGGCGGGCCTTAATTAGCCGGCCGGCATGAAATAGCTGGGGCTGGGGCCCGATCGCAGGTGGCGGTCAGTTTCGCGGCAGCTCTCGGGCCCTCCCGTCATGCCCGCACTACGAGGGCAAAATCCTGGCCCATGTTCCGGTTTTGCTGGGATCGGACAATTAACTGCGTTCATAATTTGGTGGATGTTTAGGTAACTAAAGCCATGTACCTGAGATGTGGCTGCTTTTTATTCTGCAGGTGCCTAAAACATGAGGGGCAGGATTTTACGTCCCGCGGGTGGGCCTGCATCCTGATGTTTTCGTGCACCCATGCGATATTTCGGTTGGCAGGCGGGCGTGGGAGTCGGCAGCGTGCCCGCCGACGGTTAGGAGGCCTAGTAAGGCCATTAAACCCGCAATTAATTTGTATTTTTCGCTGCCCGTCCAACCTTATGGCTGGTGGACGGGCAAAAAGGCCAGGCAGCCTTCGCATTTTCAGGGGACTTCATTCATAGGTGGGATGAGGTTCCCAACGTAAATTTTTTTTTCATTAAAAATTTCAAACATCATTTTTAATATGTGCTTCTTTATGTGACTGAGTTGCATAAGGGGATATGTTTTAAAATCTTTATTTTTCATTTTAAATTTCTTCAGCTCGCTGAGGCAGCTCCGTGCCTTCAGGGAGTTTTCAGTGTGCGCTCCCCAGCGCATGCGCAGACTTCAGCGCTCGCCCTCCTCCCACCCCCCACCCCAGCAACGCTGAGGTCCTCAGCGTGCGCCCTTCACGCTGGCTGGCCGTTGATTGGCCCGCCAGCGTGAAATCACGGCCGGGGCCCAATCGCGGGCGGCTGTTCCATTTTGCAGCCGCTCCCGGACCCACCCACCACACCCGCCCGATGAAGGGAAAATCTTGCCCCAGGAGACAGGACTTCCCTTTCACCTCCAAATATTTGATTGTAAAGACAAGTTTGATTCAAATTGGAGTAAAGTTCACTGCAAGTCGCGGTATTATAACTCAAGAGGTTTCCTAAGCATTCTGTCAATTCCTTTTGCCAATAACCTGCTGTTGTTTGAGAAAAACTACTATAAAAAGCTATTATGCAGTAACATTCCAGAATCACCTTTCTGCTTTTGCTAGTAAAGGGTTCACATAAATTACATCCTCTCGATCAATTCAGTGAAGGTTCTTGAATCTTGACTTTAATGTCTCCAATGAACTTTGATTACTCTTCTATTTCTCTTTGTGTTTGTCCAGTATTGTATTGCAGTAATTGCCATTTGTTTCAACACATTTTAGCTTTTTCATTATAACTCCATTTCTGTAGGTTTGGTTTCGAATAACACTTCACAGCTTCTATGGCCATTCTATTTGACTTGAATTACTTTCTGAAAAACGTAATTACACTGTATTTTCCCCAGATCTGTAGGAACACTTTCCTCAGCTGGTCATAATACCTGTATCTTAGACTATTCCATTTCTGACAGACATAAATCACCAAACTTAAAAGTTTTATATTTAATGTGCTGCGGTACTGCATGGGAGAGGGTACTTCAGACTTGAAAATGTCATATGTCACGCCTTAAAGTGTAACATATGCAAAGTGTCTTGTCAGATTTGCACCTCAGACTTGCACCTGATTAGGTTAATCATGCTAATTTGCGCAAACAGAAGAAAATATTGTAATTTCATCCTGCACAAAATGAGCCAATCATTAAAACATTGACTTCTACTAATCAAAAACAACAGCTGCCATAAAACAAAACAATGAAATCATTCCAACAGTTTCCCTCAGTTCTTTTGACAGTATCTTGTTTGTGTAGCTATCTGACCACACACAGCTAACAATATATAAACGGACTCTTGGAGATCGTGCTTTGCTCCATAACTATAGTGAAGTGAAAATCTCAATGTGCCGGTGCATAACTATCCTGACCCTGTAGGAAATTCCAGACATAGGAAAATTACTGAAAATTTCTGTAGTGGCTCCATCTCAAAACCATAGCTGAGAAAAACTTAACTGTAAACACAACTTAGAGTGTTCCACTGAGCTTGTGTCTCATAAATGAGGAGGGGCAGATTAAGAGGGAACAATAGTAAATCCAGTGCTGTCGTGTGGGCCTTCGCTGGAGCTGCTCATCATGTGGGAATTCCCTCTGTATCATCTACAGGACAGAATCTGATTGAAGAGCTCATCACATTTCTAACTCTTGCCTTTCTTCTTCCATTCTATTTACACCGACACTGCACCCCAGGCATCAGGTAAGTTTGAGGTCAATAACGTAAAGCATAGCAAACATATAAAAACTTAAACAGAAACAGAAGTACCTGGACAAACTCAGCAGGTCTGGCAGCATCGGCGGAGAAGAAAAGAGTTGACGTTTCGAGTCCTCATGACCCTTCAACAGAAAGAGGAGGAAGAGAGGGAGAAGGGCTCTCAGCAGGTGGCCATATCCACACAGGTTCCTCAATGCATACATTTTCTCCCTCAACTACAGAGAGGAATAACGTCATCTCCATTTAACCAATAAGGTGCTCATTGAAATCTGCCTGAACTGCAGCCTCAGAGCAGGGCAAGGATGGCATTGTCAGTGGCTATGTATTGACTGCGGCAAAGAACCTCTATGCATCAGGCTCCTTCTAGGCTGAAGCAGGTGCTATTTGCAACATCTTCAAGATTATCAACCACTTTGGCATAAGCAAGTTCACTGGGATTTGTATTCAAAGAGAGCTGAAGGTATTTCATTTAGTCTTACCAGAGAGGAGCAGGCAGAATGAACGGGTTGCCATTGACTGGGTGCACATCACTTTGTGGGCACCACATGTAAATTCTGAGATGTACTGCAATTAAGAAGTGATTCCTCGATGTCCAGCTGGTGTGCAACCATTAAGAGAGGATCATGCAGGTGAATGCCCAATATCCTTACAGCCTTCATTCTGGGGCAGTACCATCAGCATTCAAAACACCTTGAAAAACCAGAGGATAACTACTGGGCGATGAGTGTAGACCACCTCTACACTCATTTTACGCCAGCGGGATTTTACAGTCCCGCCGAATTTTTTTGCTTTTATCTTAATGGAGTTTAGAATGGCTTGCCGCATTTCACAGCCCCGTCCTCAACATGGCAGGGCCGTAAAATTCCAGCCCCTGGTTCAAGACCCGGAAGTGCACAAATATGGGCAGAATGCACATAACAGAAGCCATGCTGCCACACAAAATGTGACAAAATGGGAAGACCATTGGGGTGCTTAAATAACACTTCCAATGATCACAATCCAAAACATTAACTCCAGTAGTTTCCACAGATGCTGCCTGACCTGCTGAGCATTTCCAGCATTTTCTGTTTTTACTTCCACTGCCTAGACTGCTCAGGAAGAGTCCTGCAATACTCACCAGTTTTCATGTCATAATTTGGCGTGGGCTGTGTATCCTGCACAATCTTGCCATCATGAGGTCACAGTCTTGCCAGCAGATATTGTGCAAACAGCTGAGGAGGAAGGAAAGGAGGAGAAGGAATGGAGAGGCAATTGATATCTCCCTTTCTGGATGTTCTGTCCATGATTGACTCAACTGACAGAGATACCAGTGAACACAACTCCAATTCCACATTCAATAGTTCAGTTGGATCCAGTGCCCTTGATTTGTTGGGGCTAAAGGATCCGGGTTGCATGCTTCATTCAGGGTTACCGAGTCGGTCCAGAGACAGGGAACATCAGGAGATTGTTGTTCGAATAAACACAAGCTGTTTATTTACAAACTAAACTCTGCAGTTATACTTGTGTGTTCACAACATAAAATTCTGCCTTCACTCATCAGTGACTAACTCAGGATGCTCTCACATAGAGGTAACCCTCGCTACTCTGCTATTAGACAATAAGATCATGTGACCTTACATTACAATACTTGTCTTAAAGATATATTACAAATCAAGTTACTACATCCCTTCCCTTTTACTGAAAAATACATTTTACAAATTTTCAATACATCAAGTTATTTATACAGTTCAATTATTTACAAAGTCAGTCTCTCTGGGTGTAAAACATCTTAACTCTGCAGCTTCTGAAGTTTGCTTTGGAATCTCCCTTGCTGGAGTCATCTGAAATTCTGGTTCCACAGTAAATTTGTTTCTTTAACTCTTTCAGGTGCAGTCAGCCCTTTTAGTACATTTGTACTTGGTTGAGTTCTTTCAACAGGAAATATTGATTCAGTCTCGAGATCTGGTGGAATCACTTCTGGATATTTTGTTTCTCCTCTTCTTATGTGATCCACATGTTTCCTTATGACTCAATCTTCAACTTTCACATGGTAGGAATGATGTCCTGTTACTGCATTTATATCACCAAACAGCCATGCTGGTCCTTCTCTAAAACTTTTCACAAATCCCTCCTCTCCGACATAAATGTTCTGTCCCGACTGTGACAATCATTTCTCATTTTCTGATTTCCCTGCCTTCTTTCCACCTTCCCCCCCACCAAGTTTGGCATAATTAGGCTCCGTCTCGATCAGAGACGGAGTTTCATTAACAGTTCAGCAGGTGTGACACCAGTTGTCGAATGAGGGGTGGTGCGATAGCGGAATAGAAATCATGCTAAGTTAGTCGTTAATGAATCTCCAGACAATTTCTTTATACCAAATTTGAATGTCTGAACTGCTCTCTCAGTGGGTCCATTTGAAGAAGGGTGGTTTGGAGGTGTTTTCACATAAACAACACTATTGAGGGCTTGTAAATTGGTTAAATTCAGCACTTGTGAATACCTTTCCATTATCTGATACTAGCACTCCAGGTAATTTATTTATAGCGAAGCTTTGTCGTAGCTTGTCTATTGTCGCTGTAGATGTGGATGACCTTACTTCATATATATCCATCCATTTTGAATGTGTGTCTATGATAAGGAGACACATTGTTCCCATAAAAGATCTCACATAATCGATGTGTACACTTACCCCCATGGTTTTCCAGGCCATCCCCATGGGTGTAACAGGGTTGTTGCAGGTAATTTTTGTACTTGTTGACACTGTATACAACTTTTCAGTAGGTTTTCTATCTCTCCATCTATTCCCAGCCACCACATATAGCTACCTGCTGTTGCCTCCATTTTAAAAATCCCGAGGTGTGAACTGTGAAGTTCCGATAACAATGGTGTTTTGTCCTTTTGGAGGAACAATCACTCGAGCTCCCCACAATAAAATACCTTCTTGGCTGGTTACCTTGTATCTTCTCTGGAAATATGGTTTCATTTCATCAGATTCTTGTGTTTTTGACCTACCAGAAAGAACTTGATTTCTCACCTTGGATAAGACTGTTCTCAGTTCATCCAATCTTTAATTTGTTTGGCACATATTGGCGATGAGACCAGGGAGTTTAATAACAAGACATATTCCTGAGGAATTGGAACATCCTCATCTTTTACCTGTAAGGGCAAAGATTGAGTGAATCTGCATTTGCAATTTGACATCCGAGTCTATGAATAAAAGCATACTCATGCACTGTGAAGATCAACAGTATCATTTGTGCTTCTGTGTCTTCTTTCGACGGGCATTCTTCTTTTTGATACTGACTTTATTCTCAGCCTTCTTTTTGACCTCCATATTGGCCAGACTAATCTCAGATGTAAGATCGACTTGAGTAAACTCAGTAGATGAATTATCCAGAATTTCATCATGTGTCTTCTTAGAAATTTCTGCAGCTTTTGTCTCCAAAAACTCTTTGGTTTCACGTAGCTGATTTTTCACCTTTCCCATCTCTTTTTTTGCACTGGTGTACTGCCTACTGGAAAAATAAGCATTGTTGTGACTTCTCTGCCAACTCATCCTTCATTTTACTTAGAGAAGTGCAGAACTCTTCCTGTTTCTCTTCATACTTTTCCTATGGCACATACTTAGACAGGAAGGAAACTGCTAGTCTGCAAAGGTCTTTCAGCAGGTTTTCAGTTTCTTTTTGGAATCTCTGTGACAAACCAAGGTTGATTTCCCTCAGCCAGTTTCCATCCTAGTATACTTGGCCCGCTGCCTGCTACTACCATAACGGGTAATCTCACTGTTTGACCTTCATAGTTTTCTGAGACTTTACATTCGCCCTTGACTTGTATGGTTTCCATGTGTAAGTCTTTAACTTTTCAACAGTTTTTTCTAAATTCAGCTTACGTTCTACATGATTCAGGTATTGAAAAGTATGCTCTCCGATCACCGTAGTAGCTGCACCAGTATTCACCTCCAGTCTGATAGGTTTCTCATTCACTCTCAAGGTTACATAGATAGGCTCTATTCTTCCTACCTTTAAATTATATAGCAAATAGATATCAGCATCTAATACTTCAGGCTTTTCACCACTGTTTATCTCAATGAGTTTTTGCCTTTGTCTGACAGTCGGCCTGATTCTATCTTTACAATTTCTCATGAGCTGTCCATTCCGATGGCAGAAGAAACAGTCAACCTTTTAAATTGTGCTTCTTTACAGGGCCGACTGCTTCCATCTCTGTTACTATGAAATTCATGTTTTTGCTGCTGAGTTTTCCTTTTTAATTTGTCTGCTAGCAGTGGCTGCTTTCCCCCTTCAAAACAAAGCTCTGCACTTTTCTGCTTTTTTTGGTTAAATCTCCCTGTCCAACATGGGGCACAGCGCCATTGTGCGATCCTCGAATGGCTTCTGAGTCTCGCAATGCACCTTCCTTTGCAAGAACGATTTCCAACGCCTTTAGAAAATCTAGATTTGTTTCAGCCAATGATCTCCTCTGAATCACATTTTTGTTTATTCCAAATACCAACTGAGATCCCAGCATATCAATGATAGAAGCGCGAACTCTCAGTATTCAGTTAATTGCTTCAGACTCGCTACATAATAAGCAACTGTCTCTCCCGCAGCTTTGATTCTTGAGTTGAATTTAAATCTTTTTATGGTCACTGACAGCTTGGGCTGGCAATAATTCTTTATGAGATTCACTAATTCATCAAAAATATTGGTGTTTGGGGCACTGTGTGCCAACAGATTTTGAATTCATCAGTATGTCTTACTCCCACACATGGACAGAAGGATCGCACGCCTCTTCTCCCCCGCAATGTCATTCACCTGGAAGAAGAACACAAGGCGTTAAATATAGTGAGACGGGTCATCTGAGGTTGGATCAAATGGTCCAACTCTTCCAAACTGCGGCACGTTCTTAGGCAATTAGCTCGACACTCAGAAGGAAATTTTCTTTAACTTACAAATACCGTGTGAGGTATGGTCCAATTTCAGTTCTTCTGGTTTTCTGTGTTTTTCTTTCTCACTTTTTACCTCGTTTTTTTCTATGATTTTTTTTTCTGCTTTTATTCTCGTCGGCAGTTTGTTAGATTTAGTGCCCTTGGTTTGTTGGGATGAAAGGATCCGTGTTGCACACTTTGTTCGGAGTGACCAAGTCGGTACAGATACAGAGAACCTCGGGAAATTGTTGTTAGAATAAACACATGCTGTTTATTTACAAGCTAAACCATGTAATTATACTCAAAAACAGAAAATCCTGGAAAAACTCATCAGGTCTAACAGCATCTGTGGAGAGAAAAACAGAGTTAATGTTTCGAGTCCATATTGCTCTTCTTCAGAGCTAAAGAGAAGTAAAAATATGATGAAATTTATACTGTTTAAGAGGGGTGGAGCAGGTAAAGCTGGATAGGTGGCCAGTGATAGTGGGGGCAGAGGAGAGATTGACAAAGATGTCATGAACAAAAGATCAAAGAGGGTGTTAATGGTAGTGGTACTTGCTAAAGGAGGTGCAGATAGTGGCAATAAGGTAAGAAAGCAGAATGTGATAATAGCAGAACAAGGGTAAGAACTCTGGAAAGAACAACATGAACAAGTGACAGATGGCCCTTGTTGGGGTGGAGTAAGGGGAGGAGACGATGGTGGGGAAAAAAGATTAAAAATAGGATAACAGTGGGAGTAAAACAATGCATAAAAATGAAAATAAATAAAAATAAACATAAGTGGATAAAAAATAAAAATCAATATTTAAAAGGGGGTAAAGAAGGGGTGAGGATGGAGGAGAGAGTTCATGGTCTGAAGTTGTTGAACTCAATGTTAAGTCCGGAAGGTTGTTAAGTGCCTAATTGGAAGATGAGGTGCTGTTTCTCAAGTTTGCATTGAGCTTCACTAGAACATTGCAGCAGGCCAAGGACAGACATGTGGGCATGAGAGCAGGGTGGGGTGTTGAAATGAGAAACAACAGGAAGGTCTGGGTCATGCTTGCAGACAGACCAAAGGTGTTCCGCAAGTGGTCACCCAGTCTGAGTTTGTTCTCTCTAATGTAGAGGAAACCGCATTGAGAGTAGCAAATGCAGTAGACCAAATTGAAGAAGGTGCAAGTGAATAGATGCTTCACCTGAAAGGAATGTTTGGGTCCTTGGACAGTGAGGATGGAGGAGGCAAAAGGGGCAGGTGATGCATCTTCTGTGGTTGCATGGGAAGGTGCCATGGGAGGGGGGTTGAGCTATAGGGGGTGATGGAGGAGTGGATCAGGGTGTCCTGGATGGAATGGTCCCTACAGAATGCTGACAGGGCCAGTGAAGGGACAATGTGTTTGGTGGCAGCATCAAGCTGGAGTTGTTGGAAACGGCGGAGGATGATCCTTTGAATGCGGAGGCTGATGGGGTGAAAAATGAAGACAAGGGAGGGGAAGGTGTGAGGGCAGAGGCGTGGGAGATGGGTTGGACACAGTTGAGGGCCCTGTCAATCACCGTGGGTGGGAAACCTCGGTTAAGGAAGAAAGAAGATATGTCAGAAGCACCTTTTTGGAAAGTGACATCATTGGAACAGATGCGACGGAGATAAAGGATCTGAGAGAAAGGGATGGAGTCTTTACAGGAAGTAGGGTGTGAGCAGCTGTAGTCGAGGTAGCTGTGGGAGTTGGTGGGCTTGTAATGAATATTGGTGGACAGTCTATCACCAGAAATTGAGATACAGAGGTCAAGCAAGGGAAGGGAAGTATCGGAGATGGACCATGTGAAGGTGATGGAGGGGTGGAAATTAGAAGCAAAATCTATAAATTTTTCCAGGTCCTGATGAGAGCATGAAGTGGCACCGAAACAGTAATCAATGTACCGGAAAAAGAGTTGTGGGAGGGAACCTGAGTAGGATTGGAACAAGGAATGTTCCACACTCTCCATAAAGAAACAGGCAGTACTGGGACCCATGCAGGTACCCATAGCCACACCTTTTAATTGGAGAAAGTGAGAGGAGTTTAAGGAGAAATTGTTCAGTGAGAGAACAAATTCAGCCAGGCGGAGGGGAGTGATGGTATGAGGATTGTTCAGGCCTTTGTTCAAGAAGCGGAAAGCCCTCATTCCACCCTGGTGGGGGATGGAGGTGTAGAGGGATTGGATGTCCATGGTGAAGAGGAGGCGGTTAGGACCAGGGAACTGGAAATTGTTGATATGATGTAGGGCATCAGAGCAATCTTAAATGTAGATGTGAAGAGACTGGACAAAGGGAGAGAGAACAGAGTCAAGATAGGAAGAAATAAGTTCTGTGGGTCAGGAATGGGTCAACACAATGGGTCTACCGGCACAGTTCCGTTTGTGGATTTTGGATAGGAGGTAGAAGCGGGCTGTCTGAGGTTGGGAGACTATGAGGTTGGAAGCTGTGGAGGGGAGATCTCCAGAGGAGATGAGGTCAGTGACAGTCCTGGAAACAATGGCTTGATGTTCAGTGGTGGGGTCATGGTCCAGGGGGAGGTAGGAGTAAGTGCCTGGGAGTTGACTCTCAGCCTCTGTGAGGTAGAGGTCAGTTCACCAGACAACAACAGCACTACCCTTGTCGGCAGGTTTGATAACAAAGTCAGGGTTGGACCTGAGGGAACGGAATGCGGCAAGTTCATAAGGAGACAGGTTAATTTTGGCAAGATGGGAAGGAGACAGGTTTCGTATCAGCCTGTTCCTGCCCCACGGAACTCCTTTCTTCCTATCTTGGCTCCATTCTCTCTCCACTTGTCCAGTCTTTTCCCACCTACATCCGTGATTCCTCTGATGCCCTACGTCATATCAACAATTTCCAGTTCCCTGGCCCTAATTGCTTCCTCTTCGCCATGGAAGTCCAATCCCTCTACACCTCCATCCCTCACCAGGATTGTCTGAGGGCTCTCTGCTTCTTCCTTGAACAGAGGCCTGAACAATCTCCATCTACCACTACTCTCCTCAGTCTGGCCGAACTTGTTCTCTCACTGAACAATTTCTCCTTAACTTGTTTCACTCCCTCCAAATAAAAGGTGTGGTTATGGGTACCCGCAGGGGCCCCATTTATGCCTGTCTCTTTATGGGGTATGTGGAATATTCCTTATTTCAGCCCTACTCAGGCCCCCTCCCACAACTCTTTCTCCAGTACATCAATAACTGTTTCGATGCTGCTTCATGCTCTTGCCTGGACCTGGAAAAATTTATCGATTTTGCTTCCAATTTCCAAACCTCAATCACCTTCACATGACCCATCTCCGATACTTCCCTTCCCTTCCTTGACCTCTCTGCCTCAATTTCTGGTGATAAGACTCTCCACCAATATTTATTACAAGCCCAACTCGCACAGCTACCTCGATTACAGCTCCTCACACCCTGCTTCCTGTAAAGGCTCCATCCCATTCTCTCAGTTCCATTACCTCCATTGCATCTGTTCCAATGATGCCACTTTCTAAAACAGAGCTTCTGACATGTCCTTCTTCCTTAACCGAGGTTTCCCACTCATGGTGGTTGACAGGGCCCTCAACCGTTGCCAACCCATTTCCCATGTCTCTGCCCTCACGCCTTCCTCTCCCTTCCAGAACAATGATAGGGTCTTGCTTGTCCTCACTTTTCATCCCGCCAGCCTCCGCATTCAAAGGATCATCCTCTAGCATTTCCGCCAACTCTAGCGTGATGCCACCACCAAGCACATCTTCCTTTCACAACCCCACACCGCCGCCCCCCCCCCCAAACCCCACAACCTCCCCCACCCCCCTTACCCCCATCGGCATTCTGTATGGACCATTCCATCTGGAACAGCCTGGTCCATTCCTCCATCAACCCCCTCCTACGGCACCTTCCCATGCAATTGCAAAAGCTGCAACACCTGCACCTTTACCTCCTCCGTCCTCACCGTCCAAGGGCCCAAACATTCCTTTCAAGTGAAGCATCTATTCACTTTTACCTTCCTCAATTTGGTCCACTGCATATGCTACTCTCAATGTGGTCTCTTCTACATTGGAGAGACCAAACTCAGACTGGGTGACCACTTGCGGAACACCTTTGGTCTGTCTGCAAGCATGACTCAGACCTTTCTATTGTTTCTCATTTCAACACCCCACCCTGCTCTCATGCCCACATGTCTGTCCTTGGCCTGCTGCAATGTTCTAGTGATGCTCAATGCAAACTGGAGGAACAGCACCTCATCTTCCAGACTTAACAATGAGTTCAATAACTTCAGACCATGAACTCTCTCCTCCATCCTCACCCCTTCTTTATCCCTTTTTAAATATTGATTTTTATTTTTTATTCACTTATGTTTATTTTTATTTATTTTCATTTGTATTCGTTGTTTTACCCCCACCGTTATCCTATTTTTGATCTTTTTTCCCCACCATTGTCCCCTCCCCTTACTCCACCCCAACAAGGGCCATCTGTCACTTGTTCATGTTGTTCTTTCCAGAGTTCTTACCCTTGTTCTGCTATTATCACATTCTGCTTTCTTACCTTATTGCCACTATCTGCACCTCCTCTAGCAAGTACCACTACCATTAACACCCCCTTTGTCCTTTTGTTCATGACATCTTTGTCAATCTCTCCTCTTTGCCCCCCCTACTCCATCACTGGCCTCCTATCCAGCTTTACCTGCTCCACCCCTCTTAAACAGTATAAATTTCATCACATTTTTACTTCTCTTTAGCTCTGAAGAAGAGCAATATGGACTTGAAACATTAACTCTGTTTTTCCCTCCACAGATGCTGTTAGACCTGCTGAGTTTTTCCAGGATTTTCAGTTTTTGTTTCAAGTTTCCACCATCTGCTGTATTTTGCCTTTATCTGCAATTATACTTATGTACTCACAACATAAAACTCTGTCTTCACCCATCAGTGACTGACTCAAGGCTCTCCCACATAGAGGTAGCCCTCACTGCTCTTCTATCAGATAATAAGATCATATGACCTTCCATTACAATACTTGTCTTAAAGGTATATTACATCTCAGGTTTCTACAGGTTCGGAAGTCAACTTTACTAGAAGTCTACCAGCAAATTGAGATCTTGTAATAATTGCAACATCTTCTGCATCTCACTACATCAGAAAGCCAGCTAATCCAAATCATCCACAATGTTTAAAAATCTGTGCCTCAAGGACAAACAAAGGACACTTAACCACATTTCTTTTAACTGTTTTATCAGACTATGACTTCCCATATCTGTGTGTGTGTGTGTGTGTGTGTGTGTGTGTGCCCGAAGACTGCATAAAGGCTGAATGCTTGACTTGCATGTTTATTATTTCTCTCAGTTTTACTGATTAATAAATTTGCTCTTTCTTTAACTCAAGAAAACCTTGTTTGATTGGCTCCCTATTGCTCCCTGCATAAATTGTTAAATACATTTTGAATTGCAAAAGGCATAACCATGTGAAAAAGAAACTTAAACCTTTTTTGTGACCAACCGAGGAGGTTGAATAGAGGGGAGCCAGTTCACTCCTTCTCACCTGCTCATACCAATTGTCAATAGGTAAAGCAGGGCAATGATGGTGTCTTGGGCACTGAGTGAGATTAATGGATTAGTTGTAAGATTATGGCATTTGAAGACTGACTAATTAACATCGACCACTCATAAGGTCATTTAATTTCTTCTGGCATTACATCCAAGTCCTCAGAGCTACATTGCTGCTATTAATCACAATTATTTGCTCCAATTGCCGTTTATCTGGAGGGAATCCTGGCTTACTGTGGATAGAGAACATCTCTCCTCCACGTCCACCAACTTCACCAAAGCCTCCAGTTCTTCATATCAGAACCCTACAGCCCCCTTTATGCCCTGTTTGCCATTAGCCAGTGTGCATCTGCTCAGAATGTGTTCTTCAGCCACCTTCAGCAACTGCTCTGGCCAGAATACAAGTCCCCTTCACAAGGTGCAGGCTTGCTTTAGGTAGTGCAGGTTAGCTTTAAGTGGTCCAGCTTTGCACCAACTTTGGCCCCATAGTGAGGCGCATAAACAGCACCTAGTAGTGCTGGGCTGCACACAACTACCATATCATTTGGAAGGAGCTCATGGGTTAATTATGCATTGCGATCCTCATTCCCATTTTAGGTGGTTCTTCAATTTTCTCCCCTTAGGATTTTCAGTAAGGCTGCTCATTGAGTTTGATCCTTTGCCCTTCTATAGTAAGGCTATTGTACTCGAAGCACAATAACAAATTAGTTTTATTGAGAATCTCATTTTGCAAATACTTTGTTCAGTTCTTGAGTAATTTGCCATTGGTCTTTTTATTCTGCATAATTCTTTATTCTGAATTGACATATATGATTCACTCATTTTTGCAAAAAATTACTTTTTTTCTTAGTCTCTTCCCAATCCAGGAGCAGTGGTTTCCTTTTATTATGTTTCCATTGTTTTAAAAAATTCTAAACAAATCTCTTCTTTTGCTATTTTATAAATGCTCTCCTACCAAATGACAATCATTTTAGATTTCATATTTATATGCTTTGTTCTGCCTTGGATAATATTGTACAATCAACTATTCAGTATTTACCATTTGCCTCGTCGTTCACCAGACTGAACACAAAAAATTACAGACAGAAAATAATTAGCAGTTATATTGAATCAAATCAGCCTTTACATTGACAGCTTTTACTTTCCGAAGTGATATCCACAGTAAATAAAAACAAGATTAAAAATGTCGGAGTATCCATTTGAAGTATGCATATAGAATATGTTCAGAATGTTAAACAGGACCAAAGGATATATTTTGCTCTTTTAGCAAAAAAAAGCCTTATCATGAAATTAAAACAGGAAGTGCTGGAAAAACACAGCAGGTCTGGCAGCATCTGTGAAGAAAGAAACTGTGTTAACATTACGAGTCCCCATATGACACTTCTTTGGAACTGAAGAGAGGTAGAAATGTGATGGGTTTTATGCTGTTGAAAAAGCGGGAGGGTCAGGTAGAATAAAAGAGAAGTTTGGGGATAGATTAGAACATGGGAGAGATTAATTCACAAAGATGTTTTGGAACAAAAGGCAAAGGGAATGGTAATGGCTGCAGTAAAGAAACAAAGCATAAGTGCAGAGTAAGGCCTGAATTTTCATAAAGATGGAAATACTCCACACCTTAGTCAGTGTCTCAAGTCGAAAAGTGCAGCCCCCGACCCCAGCACCCACCATTCTTGCTGGTGGCAGGCGAGGGTTGAAATGGTGGCTGGGTGAGGGAATGGGGGGCAAATTGGTAAAGTAGGTATTGTATTTTGTACATCCATGGTTCATGCAAGCAGCTGCACATGTAACAGTGCAGCTGCCTTCAAACAGATCTAGTTTTCATTACTGGGAGTTCCAAAACATGGCTGGTCAGCTTTATACATTTGACAAGAAGGTCTAAAGTTGCTGGAGTTATTTGGAGAGCTAAGGTACCCTTTTGGGGAAGTAGCATACCCTTTGTAAGAGGTCACATGCCCTTTGGGAGAGGTCAGGTACCCCTTTGGACTGGTAAGCATATACATGAATGTACATAAAAAGTGGATAAGCTCTGTGGAGCTGTAAAGCTGTTAAGTCATTTAATCCCAAGCCCTTTCATTTTTTGGCGCTTTCAGTTGAAAAAATGCTGCTTTAATTTCACTGTCTGTTAACATAAGCCTGAGGGTCATCATCATAGGATTAGCGCTGCTTGACTGCTTCCACAACCGATCATTACAGTGGGGTGGTGGTTCATTTTGATTATAAAGACATTAGCTGTCTTTGATGTGGGGTTATGAATACAAATGATTGTTGGCATGAGTTAGCAATAAGTTGGCATAAGGCTATAAAAGGCCATGGGAATAGTGAGACTAAGTGCTGTCGCAGGGAGAATACTGACAGCGCTTCAAAGTTTAAAGATAGAAAAATAAAAAAATTATTAACATGTCCCCCTCATGTGACAATGTCACATGAGATGGGACATGTTAATAAATATGACTAAAACTTTATTAAAGTTTTTTAAAACAGACATGGAACCTCATCCTGCCAGTGGATGAGGTTTCATGTTTTATCAGAAGCCCGCTGGGGCTCCTGGCCTGCCTGCCAGTTTTAAGGTTGGATGGGCAGGGCCTTTAATTGGCTTAATTATCCTGTCAATGGCCTCAATAGGCCATTGACAGGTCGGTGGGTGGACAACTGATCTCGCTGTGCCCCCACATTCCTGAATATTTAAATGGGGCGGGATGACATCGGGGATTCCCCCCGACATCATCCCACATCATTTTCACATCGGCGAGCAGGCCCCGCCCCCAACTCACCGACGGAAAAATTCTGACCATTGTTTTTATTATAATTTGTAACCAGCCACCAAGGCACCCCTGGTTTTCCTGTGGCTGTCTCTTTCTGGGGTTGGCAAGCCTGACCCTTCTTAGCATTTGTCCTCCCAAAATGAAAATCCAAAGACTCAGGCACTTGCTCCTGAGTCGGGTTTGCAGAGTCAGGAATTTTCCCAAGACTACGCTCATGACTCAGGAGTGAAAAACGAGGTGTTATTGGCAGCATAAAGGACAGCTTTGCCTGAAAGCAAGACATGAAAATAAGATACAGATGAGCAGTTGGCAAAAGAAAATCAAAATGGAGGACAAGCTTCATAGTCTGAAGTTGTTGAACTCAATGTTTAGCCCAGAAAGCTGTAAAATGCCTAATCAGAAGATGAGATGCTGTTCCTCAAGCTTGCCTGGGCTTCAGCAGAAGATTGCAGCAGGCTGAGAACAGAAATATGAGCATGAGAGCAAGGTGGCGAATTAAAATGGCAAGCGACTGGAAGCTCAGCATCATGTTTGCGGGCTGAGTGGAACTGCTCCACAAAATGTTCACTCAGTCTCTGTTTGGTTTCCCTATTGTAGAGCAGTGGATACAGTCTATTAAATTGAATGACGTACAAGTAAATTGCTGCTTCACCTGGAAGTTTTGTGCCTTGGACAATGAGGAGAGACAAGGTAAAAGGGCAAGTGTTATACCTCCTGCAATTGCATACAAAGGTGCTTCGGGAAGAAAATGGTGTTGGGGGGGTGACAGAAGAATGGGCCAGGGTGTCATGGAATGTTTCCTTCAGAATGCTGATAGGAGGGGGGAAGACGTGTTTGATGCTGGCATCATGGTGAAGGTGAATACAAAGGCTGGTAGGGTGGAAGGCGAGAGCAAGAGGAACACTAATGTGGCTCTGGGAGGGAAGGGAAGGGGTGAGAGCAGAAGTGTAGGAAATGGATTGGGCATGTTTGAGCACCCTGTCAGCCACAGTGGGGGGAGTCCTCAGTTGAGGATAAAGAAAAGCATGTTGGAGGCACCGTTTGGAAGGTTGCATCATCAGAACAGATATGACAATATGGGGAAACTGAGAGAATGGAAAAAGGGTTCTTAAAGGAAGCAGATTTGAGGAAATGCAGTCAAGCTAGCTGTGAGAGTTGGTGGGCTTATGATGAATATATAGTAAACAGTCTATCTTGAGAAATGGAGACAGAGAAGTCAAGGAAGGGAAGGGAAGTGTCGGAGATGGGCCACATAAAGGTGAGAGAAGGATTGAAATTGAATGCATAATTGATAAATTTTTCCAGTTCTGGGTCAGAGCAGGAAGCGTCACTGATACGGTCATTGATGTACTGGAAAAAAGGACAGGATCCCTGAGTAGGACTGGAACAAGAAATGTTTCACATACCCCACAAAAAGACAGGCATAACTAGGGCCCTTCTAACAATCTTGTTTTCAAGAACTAAATAGCTACCAAATTAATTAGTACTCTGAACTTTGTGAAACATAATTTTGATGGTGTAAATTGCAGGGACTGGACCAATCATGCATTACCTGTTATAATGTTGGTTTCATACCTTTGAACTGGCAGCTACCAACTTTAAATACCAAAATCTAAATTCAGCCAGCAGTCGAGTGAGCAGAAGAGTGCAAAACATTGATCTTATGGTTACCTGCTCAATTTATAAAGGTTGAGGAATGGTATGAGACATGGAGGTAATAATAGATAATGGCTCAGAAAAGTGTTGCACCATCTAAAAAAGCTAGCATCTGAGCATACCGGTTTGGAGTAGGAGTCAAAATTTAGGCCTTGGCTGGCACTTCTCTTAAAGTGTGCTTATATTATTCTTTTGTCATTTCAACAAAAACATTAATCTGTTTACCTGACATGGAGAAAATACCAGATCGAGAATCCTCGGACAAACAAGTTAAGAATTTATCCCTAATATGAGCAACACTAATTTCTAGGCTCAATTGTTTCTTCAGACCTTGAATGAGTCTTTCACAGTGGTTACAGTTCACAAATGAATTTCTTTTCCTTTTTTTTCCTTCATCACCTTGCACCATTTCAGGCTGTAAACAAAACTAATGCTATCAGGTATAACGTTACAGCTTTTCTCCAGTTAGTTACATTTAATTTTTCCTTCCAGTTATGCACCCAAGGGATTTATTTTAGTTGCCAGTAACAGCACAACTTATGTCTTTCCCAGCAGTCACATTCAGGAATTAATTTTTATTGAGGTCATTCGGGTGTAGTGATTGTAATGCAAGTTCTTGTGGCTCCTCAGTTGGGTAAGTACTTATGTAAGATTAAGCATAAAAAACTGGAAACCCTGACATTCACTCCTTGCCTGTGCTGAGTTCACTGAATTCAACTGGGAGAGCATTCAAACTCGAAATTCAATTCAGTCCCCAGAGAAGTGGAAAACTTTCTGCTTTTCAATTCCAGCTCCTGAATATTACTCTGCTCCTGAAAAGTGTGCATTTGTGGACATTAAAGTGCCAGACTTATCTATTAAGGCTTTCAAAGTCAAAAAGCACAGACACTTGAAGCTCAGATATAATGAACACCCTTGGAACAGTGCAATGGACAAGTCAATGCTTTCAGGACAAGAATGAAGGAAACAAGAGAGGAAACAAAAAGAATATATAAAAAGTAAAAAGGATTGTAACATTATTCACTAGATTAAAGAAAACATGGAGCTTCTGAATTTTCTAAAACAGATGACAATTTCAGCATGAGTTCCCTACATTACAACAGTGACTGCACTTCAAGAGTACCTCATTGGCTGTGAAGCACTTTGGGATATCCGGAGATTGTGAAAGATGCAATATAAATGCAAATGCTTTCTTTCTATTAACCTACCAAACTTTGCAGTCTGTTTAGGGAAAAATGAGTAGCAATGCCATTTGGAATATGCTGATTTTTGTTGGCCATACTGTCTCAGGCATTTGTTATCCATTCCCAGTTGGTTTTATTACAGGTTTTAGTTGCATAACACTGGTGATTAATCCCATAATACACTTTGAAAATTAAAGATTGTAATTAAAATCTCAAAAAAAATTGCTGGAAGTTCACCATAAGTAAATCAGCATTGGAAAGAGAAAGGTAGAGGATAATGTTTTGAATATTGCCTTTCACTAGAAGTGATTAAAAAGCCCTGCAGTATTGTTTTTATTTATCCATTAAAATTTGTGTGTGATTTCTACCCGCTGGAAGATGGAGCATGTAGACTAGGAATTTGCTTGAAAGTGCTCCCACTTCACCATTGTAACTTCACTGGAAGCCTTGCAAAATTCCTTGTGCCAAAGTAAATGGGGTTTCCACTGAACCTTTTAGCAAAGTTACATCAGCAGAATGGAAGAATGGGTCAGTAGGAGTGCTTGCACCTACCACCAATGTTAATGGGACATAAGAAGGCATTCAGGAGCCTCCCAACTCATTTATCCTTTGATCATGAGCAGAGCACTTGTTTTGGTCTTGTTCCCAGCCTCTCTCATATTAATGAGAGAGAGGCAGATGGAAAAGATAAAGTGCCTAAGATAAGGATTTTTTTCTTCCAAGCCCTGGATTAATTTTGGAGTCCTCATTGATTTGCATTTTTGGCAAGTAGCCAGAAGATCCAGTTACTGGTGACCATTTCCTCTGTTGTAGGCCTAAGAGGCCTACAGCCACAGTTGACTTTCCTCCTCCAAGAACTGGGACGTATGCTTAGGGAGTGTCTGGACCAAGTAAATGACCTGAACTTTTAATACAGGTGCGCTCCACTGACCTTCATCTGGATGTGGAGGCACCTTTGTGCCCATGAATGATCATATTTAGGGCAGCATTTAATAAAGGTGACAAGGGTCTTGCCCACCAGTTGGAAAGCTGGTGAGAGCCCCGAGCTGCCTCTTTAGGGAGGACCTGCCAAATTCGTTGTCACTCAGGCACTTTAAGCAAGTTTCCCAGGGATCAATGACCCGAGGTACAAGCTCCATATGTTGAGGCCTACCAGCGAATCGGAGGCCAGCACTTCTATTAAATGTCAGTACCACAGGGCAGCAGTGGCTGCTGCTGGTATGACCACCACCCAAGGCCCAGTATCATCGATGGGTCCTAGGCCACAGGTGAGTGATGGTGGAAGATGATCACAGGGAAGGGGGTTGGCAACAAGGGTAGGGCAATGGGTCTCAGAGAGGCCCCCCTCTTCCCAATGCTGGCTCCCTCTATCAGGCACTGTATGCCTTTGAGCAAGGAACCACCCCTGGGAGCCACAAGCAACCCTACACGGGTTTACTTGACATGGTCCACACACGGCAGTCCCTCGCCAACTGCTGAGTTAGAGCAAGCAGCAGACTGGGAAGGTCACCCACAGGCACACCTGCCATGGACTTAATTTGGGTGGGGGTTGGAAAGCAGTGGGTTTCCCACCTGTTACCCGCCCACCTGATTAAATGCCACCCACCACCAAATGGCCAAGGGGAAGTGCATTAAATTCCACTCTAAGTTTATTTTTTAGAGGAAATCTGCTTTCTATCCACATTCCCTGCCCTGTGTTATTTTCCTCTGGCCTTTTTGAGGGTTGGGTATGCCTCGGGTACAAAACACACACCTGCCACCACTGAGGTCAGCTTCGTCATTTTAAATGGGGGTGAAAAGTCAGATTTCCTCCCGCACACCATTTTCAGCTGGTGGTGCAGGATTTTGGAAGTGCAGTAAAAGCATGCGAGGCTTGAGAGTTTGTGAAGAAAATAGAATGTCTGCTGAGGAGTTGGGAACCATCTGAAAGTTAAGTTAAAATGTTCTCACATCTTCATATGTCACTATTAGGTGCTGTATTGTAACGTAGATGTATTTCTAAAGCAGTGATTCATTATTCGGAACTTGCCTTTGAAGGTAAGTCAATCCTTACAGTGACCAGCCTTGTGTAATTGTTTACATACATTACAGACTTTTCCAATGCAGAAAGCACCATAATGCTGTAAAACATGTGAAAAGTTTCATCTGCTGCCATGTTGTTTTGGTCTGATTTAATTGGACTGCCAGATCTGGCTGCTTACAATTTTAAAAATGCTTATGAAGGTGTTGGCAATGAGTGTGTAAGGGCAAACAGTGTTGCCTGGGGGCATTGATTGGCTTGTGTTGGCATGAAGTTGGCATGATGCTATAAAGGGTCATGGGGATGGGTGGGAGAAATGGGTTGGCATAGAGGGTATGAGGGGCTATAGAAGATGGATAGAGGAGCATAGATTGTCACAGAGGGTGTGGGGGCCATTGGTGGTGGGTGGAGGGGCATAGGTTGACATGGATGAGTGTGTGGGCGTGTGAGGGATGAGGGCTAGATGGCTGTTTTTCTTTTGTTGTTCTTTTTGTTAGTGAGACAAAGCCCTAGAAAACTCAATTCTGTGGAAGGGTCATGAGGACTCGAAACGTCAACTCTTTTCTTCTCCGCAGATGCTGCCAGACCTGCTGAGTTTTTCCAGGTGATTCCGTTTTTGCCCTAGAAAACTAATGCTGCCTTTAAACAGTCTGCCTTGGCACCCTGCAGCCCTTCTGGCTACCTACAGATCCATTCTGGGGCTGGTTAGCACCCACACCCCTCCCCCCAACCCCCAAACAAATCCAAAGATTCACAGTGCTTCCTCCTGAGTCAGGTTTGGGAGCGCAGGACGTTTCCTGGCTTTGTGCTCCTGACTCAGGACTAAACATTTGGCTCAATATGGTCACTGCAGCTATGCTGACTGTTATTCTGTAACAGTTGTAATGAAATCTGATACTTACCTTAGATTTAAATTGGAGTCGCAGTTTGGGAACGACAGTTCCCTGTGTGCCTCGGGACTTCCATGTATGCACCAGCCGGTGAATGGCTGCTCCTGCGCTGTTGGTGTCTTTGAAGTCTTCAGGCCGAGGAACCAGTCCTGTGCATGTGCGTAGTTCAATTATTTTAGCCCTTTAAACTGGGTACCGGCCCTACGTGCCTGTACAGAAGTAAACAAAGACAAAAAGTGAAACGGCTCGAAACTGGAGGCCAGGTGACCTGAACAGGAGAGCCATTCGAGAGAAGGTGTCCCGGGGGCAGGACATGGGAAGGGGGACAGGGAGGAGATCCCAAATCAAGAAGAAGGTCCCAAACAACCAGGGAATGGGACAGAAAGGGATCCCAGAATAAATTCCCAGGGACCGGAAATAGATCACATTGCGTCGCGATAAACAACTGAAGCAGAGAAAAAGGCCCCAAATTAAATAAAGATCTGAGGGGAGCAGATCTGAAGTGAAGCAGGCTCAAGAGAAGCCCTGAAGATCCAAGAGAGCAGCCGAAGGTTTGTGACTTCATGCTGGGTGGGCTCAAAGGGCAAAAGTACCCTTTTGGAGCAATGGTTTTCTGCTTGGCATGGCCAAAGATCTGAAATTGTACTTGGAAGGTGAAGCTTGAGTGTACCAGAGATCCAAAGGAAAGAACTCTTGGAAGAAGAGATTAAAACCATGGAGGTGGATTCTTGTTGAAGTTGTCTAAGTGGGAGATCTTTGGATAAAATTCCAAGGTGAGTTCTTCAAATGTGGAGATTGGAAACCCCCCTAAGAAAGACAATGTTTCAGCAAGACCAGTTGGCTCCAGTGTGGCAAGTGGGTGGGTTGTTGAGAAATCCGTGGAATCTGCTTTGGTCGCATCTGCCATTTTCTTTGGAGTGTGGTGTGTCTGACCACAGTTCCTCAGTTGCTTCATATGGACCACATGCTTACCCTGAATATTCAAGTATGAGATAGATATGATAAATTGTTTAGTCTTTCCGAATTTGTATGTGTCTGTAAAGATATGGCTGGAGTGAAGGAACCATGAATATTTGATTCATTTTCTTGTGTTTGTATTGAGATCTTTCCAACCTTTTTGTCTGGCATAATATAGTTCATTTTTTTTGTTCAATAAGTGTTTTTTTTTTGTTAAAAATTCATGAACAAGCTCCTGCAAATTTGTTCAGTAACTTACCTCCAAAATTTCCAAGAGAAAAAAAATAAAGGTTAGGATGTACCAAGCCACATTTCACTTTGGGATCTGGTTTGTCCAGTGGTGATATCAGCTGGAATCATAACACAGCGTTTCCTTGGCTTGAATCATCAGAAACCATACACATTAGCTTCCAATTTCAAATCTGTAAAGCAGACAGATACAGAGGAATCTCTTTAAAAATAAGTGATCTCCTTAATGCAGCTGAGATACAACTGAGGTATAAACAACAATTTATACAGAACTTGTATATCGATAGCAATGCTGTGTCCATGTGCTCATTTACATTGCTAACCTATTCACTAATATTCCACTTGAGGAACCCATAGATATTTCGGCTACAGCACAATATCGTGGCAATCTAGACCTGCCACCATTGCGTGAATCAGTATTCATTGAGCTGATGAACTCGACAACTCTTGCAGTTGAGCTCAGTTTTAATGACACCATGTATGCCCAAAAAGATGGTGTTGCCATGGGATCCCCTCTAGGCCCAGCTCTCACAAACATCTTTGCTGGGTTCCATGAGAAACATGTCTTCAATGGAATGACACCTAACCTCCTACCCCTCTCATATTTCTGACATGTGGATGATACGTTTGCTACGTTTAAACCTGCAGCTGCATGTAATAATTTTTTTACATGTTTTAATGGGCTCCATCCTGTGCTCAAATTCACTGTTAAAATGGAGCAGTCAAATGAACTCCCTGTCCTTGACATACTAGCTGAGAAATCTGCCAGGGGATTCTCTACTATGGTCTACCACCAGCCTACCTTCACTGGTCAATGTAAGCATTGGGGTCCTTACAGTTCCACATGCTATAAAATTGGCCTTATTAGCAACCTTGTAAATAGGGCCTGAACCATTTGCTCACCATGAAAGCCTGATGCATAGGCATCCTGTGGGATAATGGCTACCCTGATCAGATCATTTTGCTCTGTATATCACACAAACTCATGTAGAGGCTAAGGCCGTCACTTACAGCCCTGAAAAGTGCCCAATCTACCTCAGATTACCCTGGAAGGGCAAGATATCTCAAAAATTTGAGCAACAGATGAAGCTAGCTGCTTCACACTGCTACTGTGCAGTAGCAACACGAGTGGTAACAGGTTGCTGCCGTCAAGCCAAAAAGACGTTCTGTCTATCACACAAATGTGTAATGTGGTATATGAATTTTAGTGCCAGTGAGATGCTAGGTATGTAGCCGTACGTCCAAAGATTGGCAGATCATATCAAACAGCATGTCCCAGCCGCTGTTCACAATGGGAAAGGTACAGACAGTACCCAAATAGGCCGTGCTTGCAAAACTCAAAATACAGTGTCCAACATTAGATGTGATTCCGTGATTGAGGAATAAGAATTACGCTGATAACTAATTTAAGATTGTCAATCAGGCTCACAGTGTGGCACATTTGCTTGTACTGGAAGCTACATATATTAATACATAAGGCCCTGTTCTTTGCAGACAGAAAGAACATGTACACACATTGTGCATGTTTCAGCTAAACAAAATAAGTGACATTCTCCATGGCAAAGCCTCAACAAATCAGAGTACAATTGCCAGCCAATCAGCACTTTCTTCACATACAATATAAATTGTTGTTTTCCCCTTATATTGGTATTCTTGCGCAGTGTCTTGATGAGTGCAAGACAAAAAGCTTCGACATGTCTCTTTTTCAGCAATGCTCAAGTTCTGTACTACCAAACAACTATGCGGTATAAATACTTGACAAGAAAGCATAAAGTTTCTAGTACAAATCATTATAGACTCAAATGGAACAATCTTTTTTTAAGGAACCATAGGGAATTTTAATACTGATAATATAGTGGGTACAGGAATAATTCCTTTCTTTACATTGAACATTATTGTAAATTTCATGTAGAGTTCATTTGAAAGTGATGCAATATTTCATGAGGATGGCTTTATATGCTGGGGACTTCCTTTGAAACATCAAATTCAAAGCACTGGAAGGAGTTCTATGCTGATTAAAAAAATAATAAAACACTATAGTTAGAACAACATTTCTGTTTTCTTTAAACTGCATTATTGATGATTGCCAGCATATTTCTGCTGGTTAGCATTGTCCTTTAGAGTGGCAATAAAAACTCACTCAAAACAACTTTAATGAAATTTGCTAGCTTGCGTTATGTTTCTGAATAAACATAATCTACCTTTACAAAATTGTACAATAGCTAAAGTTCAAATGATAATTCAACCTTGGCTACAGTTAAAGGACTAAGCAATACTTTTGGGGCAGAATTTTCATGTTGGCGTGCAGGCATGTGCCCAACCCGCTCGAGTGTAAAATAGCACATGATAATTTCAGGTGAGTGTCCTGACATCACCCCATACCCGCGCGATATTACGGTCAGCAGGCGTGCGCAAAAGTTGGAAGCATGCCCGCTGATGACTAAGAGGGCAGTTACGCCAATTAAAGTTGTAATTGTCCCCAATTTTTTGTGATCCATCCAACCTCATGGTTGGCAGATGGGCGAATCAGCCAGGCAGCCTTTGCATTTTTCATGAAGTCTCATCCAAGGGCGGGATGAGGTTTCCGTTATTAAACAAAAAAAAATTAAAACCTACGGACAAAATTTTTATAATGTATATGTTCAGGTGATTGCTTGTGATGTTTGGATATTTTTGTTCCAATTTTAAAATCTTTATTTAATCCTTTTGAAGTCTTCAGCTTCCTGAGACAGCTTTCTGCCTTCAGGGAGCTTTCATTCCACGCTCTCCTGCATCTGCGTTTACGTCTCCTGCCCCCACTCCGGCAGTGCTGAGCATTTCAGCACATGCTTCATGTGGACTGGCTGTTAATTGGTCAGCCAGTGTGAAATCGCAGTCGGGGGCCGATCACCATCGACAGTCTGTTCCCAAGCCACTCCCAAATTGCGCCCGCCCACCGACCTAAAATTCAGTCCTTGAACACTGACTGAATTAAAATATATTGCTCCAGGAAAGTTACGCCGTGAGGCTCTTCCCTCCATGCATGTTTTGAACTGCAGCCACTCTAACTCAAGGGACTCTATCAGATACTGAAACAATTTCCATTTGCAGATATCTAGATATTACATTGCATTAATGGGTTTTGAGGGTTTTGATGAATTGTTTGAGATCTAATTTAATTTCTGGTTCTACCATTCAAGAAATCCACCAAGCACACAATCAAACTGATCTAGAGGACAGAGAGGACATTGCAGTTAACAGACAAGTGACAGCAATTACCAAAACATTTCCATTGATAACTATTTCAGATCCTCTTGTGGGTCTTTCTACTCTGCCACCTCAACAGGAAGCTTAACAGAAGTCCTATTCACATGTGTAAGCAAGGTTCCTGGCAAAATTATAGTCAAAGGTGAATTGATTTGTCTTTGACCTAGTTTATTTTCTTCAACGCATTACGTTTAAGCCTACTGAACATGTTTTGTTAAATTCCCATCTATGTTATTTTACCTCAATCGTTAATCTATATATTTAACATGAAACAGTACACAGGGGAAACAAAACTCCCAAGGGTGGAATCACTAATTTAGCATTTATAGCAGAATGGCATTACACATACATTCACAAAATAAATATAGGTAAAGGAGTCATTTGGATTATGTCAACCTATCTATCCAAAAATAGCCTAACATGCATCCAAATGGATCTTAAATCAGGATTTTTTCCTACCACTACTCTATCTTACCCATATGTAGCATTCTTTGTTTTAAGATTAAGTTTGTGTTCTACTGGTTTGTGCTTAAGAACACTTGCTTTACTCACAGTGATTAATTTAAAGTGAATTTTACAGTGTTATTACAACATAACTCCTCTGCAAAGCATTTGTTCTTTATTACCATTCAGCTAACTACTTACTGGCATCGAAGCTTTACCCTGGCTCCCCACAGCTTTCAGCTTCATTAACCAACAGCCTTTCATGTGTTTTGTCAAATGCCTTCTGGAAGTCTAAGAGCAACATCCTGTAGGGTTTTCCACAGTCCCCCGGGGTCTCACTTCCAAAAACAAGTCAAGGAGTTTGGGGAGGGTGAATATTACCCTTCTCAATCCAAGTTGACTGCTGTTAATTCTATTATCATAGTTCAATAAACTTTAAAGACCAATTCCATAATGTACATGGGATTGAGGTAAGGCTAGTAGGTATGTTTTGAATATGGGTCTCGTGTTAACCTGCTTCCAATCTGCTTTGGGGATTCTTACCACTAATTATCATTTTTATCCAACAATTAATAACCAAGATAGGGTCTTGGCACACTGCAAGGAAAGGTGCAGGGATATGTAGGTTAGTGGATTGGGCAGATAGGCAGCAGTTGTGGTTAGTTTATTTTTTAATGCTGCTGAAGTGCAGTAGTTATGGTTTAGGGCATAGGGACAGAAATAACATGCACAAGGGTAATACCCATTCTGAAACACACTCTGAAATTCAGGAGAATTGATTGCTTAAAAAAGAAATGTCTGCCCTCTTGTATGCAAACAAGCTGGGTAAAGGGGACAAAACTTGCCGCTCTGTAATATTCAGCATTTACATCAGGATTGCACCTAATTTAAGTTAAACTTGTAGAAAATGAGGGGAAGTTACCTGGATCATAGCAGGAAATGGTTGTGTTTATAGGCATGAACTGTCCAAAATTTCCTCCGAAATGATTAGAAAAGTCATTTTACAGCTATACTGTAAGGCACAGCTTCTGAAAACTGCCTCTAGTAGTTACAGTCCAGGACGTGTTTAACTTTCCAGGGTTCTTCCCATGGGATTTGCTGGCCATTTCTATGTATGTATGACAGAAGTAGGAGGAGGAGGAGGAGGGAATGAGAGGCAAACAGTGTAAGACTGCATGAAAGAGAAAAACTATCAACCAGAAGGTAACCACGGCAGCCCACAATGATTTCTGAAGAGATGACAGTTCAGTAAGGTGGCAAAGGGACAGCAGGGTGGAAGCTTGTCTTGTGTGTGGAATTATAAAATGGGCGTTAGTAAATTGGCAGGCCCTGTTACTTTATTGACCAAAACAATTTTATACCCGTGTGGCCTGCTGAAATCTGACCTCCAAACATATTCACAAACACAAAAAACTAATAACAGGCTCACTTCAGAATATTTGATTTCATATTAAATTAGGGGTCTATGGTGTACATTCTTAGCACAGATCGTGATCCTTATTACCAACACATTTACTCTGGTGCTTATCCTAAAACTGAAATAAAAGAAAAATACTGTGGATGCTGGAAATCTGAAATAAAAACAGAAAATGCAGGAAAAACTCAGCAGGTCCGGCAGCATCTGTGGAGAAAGAAACAGAAGGCGGAATCGTCCCAGATTTGCACTAAGTGCAAAGCGGGCGTGAAAAAGTAATTTTACCCGTTGGCTGCAATGGTGGGTTTCCACACCGTGTCGTCCCCTTCCTGGCAAATCCCACTTTATTCATAATACAATCACGGGAAACAGGCCAGGTCGCAGGCCTCTGATTCGCCCGGCCTGCCGTCACTTCATGCCTTCAAGTATCCTGGAAGCTATATTTAAAGAGAGCCCTAGCACAGAGCTAACACCCTTTAAGGGATTGAAAGCAGCTGGAAAGTCATGGCTACCAAAGAGAGGAAACATGCTGTTACCAAATTTAGCGACTGCTCCCTCACGTGCTAACTGGACGCAGCGGAGGCTCGCTGTGAAGTCCACTATCCCCCCGCTCTGGCAAAGACCAGCAAGCAAGGTCACCAATCCAGCATGGGAAGCAGTGGCAGTGGTGATCAGCGCCAACGCTCTAAAAAGAGGGTGCCCACCCAGGGCCGAAAGAGGATGAATGATTTTCTCTGTTCCGCCAGCGTCAGTCACTCCTGTCATCACTCTTAACTCACACACTCACAACCCCATCACACATCCACAGGGATCTCACTCACTGACAGTTCAAGGGACATCACCATTCACTCTCCCACATGCACCTTCATCTGCCCTATGGATTGTGTCCTCATCCCGTCCATGGCACCACTCACCACATACACGCATGCCAGGCATCTTTCTCATCTGGCCTGGCAGGCGTCCTGCTTACATGGTCTCCATCTGTCTTCATGCAGGACAAGCTGGCACACAACAAAAGGGAGAGATTGCAGACTGGTGGACAAAAGCCTGATGCCAAGGTCCTCACAAATTTTGGGGAGGATTTTTCGCTCGTCGGGTGGGCTGGGCGGGGGAGGGTGGGGTGGTCGGGAAGCCGACCGCTACTCGTTATCAGGGCCGGAACCTATTTCATGCTGGCGGACCAACTAAGGCCCATGCAATTTCAAAGGCTCATGGCAGCGCTCAGCACTGCTGTGTGGGGGGTAGTGGAGGAGGGCGAGAGTGCAAGTTCGTGCATGCATCTGAGTGTGCGCTGGAAGAGCTCGAAAAACTAGAAAAGGGAGATGAAGAGATTAGAACATTAAAAATAAAGATCTCTAAAATGTTATAAAACATGACTCTGTCACATGAGCAGGGACATGTTATTATTTAAATGTTACAATGGAAACTTCATCCCACCTGTGTATGAGGTTTCCTAAAAAATGCAAAGGCTGTTTGGCCTTTTAGCCTGCCCGCCAACTGTAAGGTTGGACGGGCAGCAAAGAATTTAATTCAATTACCTTTTCAATGGCCTTAATAGGGCTTTTAATTGGCGGCGGGTGCACTGCTGGCGCCCACTGACTGAAATATCACAGGGACACTCACCAGACATCATCACACATCATTTTACGTTTGGTGAGGCCAGGCCCGCCTGACGAGCATCACATCCTGGTCTTTGAAAATAGAGCAATCCAGCAGGCCATCGATGATCTGGAATGTTCTTGTGCTGACAGTGAGGTTGGCGGTGCTGTGTCAGAGCTGAAGAAGAGTCTTATGTATCGAAACATTAATTCTGTTTTTCTCTCCGCAGATGCTGTTAGACCTGCTGAGTTTTTCCAGCATTTTCTGTTTTTGTTTCAGATTTCCAGCATCCTCAGTATTTTGCTTTTATCCTGGAGGCAGGGATTCCCAGGTTTCTGGCACTCGGAGGACTGCTGGAGGTCAGAATCCTGCTGAGTCCAAGTCATTTGACAAGCCTTTGAACTCAGTCATGTCACAGTTGCTGGAGCTGCAAAGGCAAGCTCGAGAACATCAGGAAGGGATGTCCGCTGCACTCCTCAGATTACAAGGCACGATGGAGGAGTCCATCTGCCTTTAGGATGAGGTGATAGTGCCGGTATGTCAATACCATTAGGGTGGCGGCCGATATGGAGACCTTGTTTCAGGACATCACTCCTGCACTGCTGCGCAGGCTAAGCTCTAACAGTATCAGCACAAGAGGGGTATGAGGCAGCTCAATCTCACTCCAGCTTCCTCTCCTCCTCAAGGAGTCAGCCAGATGCCCATGGGCACCTATAGGGAGGACCAGCAGCTCTACCCCCAGGGCTATCTACCCAGGTGACTTGAGGAATGCCTGGCCGATCCAAATCCCCTCTCGCTGAGACCCCTGCAGCTCCAGCTCAACAGGCCGAGGAGGGGGCAGCTGGCCCACAGCAGGACACCCAAAGCAGGCCAGGACCCTCCAGGTCTCAGCCTCCAGAGGACACAAATCTAGGTTATCACAACAGAGTGCAGCAGTTAACAGGCTGCATCCAATTCCACTGTGGGTGTCGGAAGACCACCAAGACGTAGCGGCATGGTTAGGAAGGTTAAGACGATGTAGCTGCACATCCTGGGCACGAGTGTTAGTCACTTGGGCCAGAATATATTGCTCATTGGACGGGCACGCGCCCGCCCAACTGAGTGTAAAATGATATGCGATGAAGACGGGTGCCTGATGCCATCGCGCACTAGCGCAATATTTCAGTTGGCAGACACACGCGGGAATCGGCAACGCACCCACCAACTATTAAAAAGCCAATTAAGGCCATTGAAAAGATAATTGAATTCCATTTTTCGCAGCCCATTCAGGCTAACGGTTGGCAGACAGGTGAAAAGGCCAAGCCACCTTTGCATTTTTTAGGAAACCTCATCCACAGGCGGATAAAACAAAATTAAAATAAAAAGTTGAACATTTAATTAATAACATGTCCCTGCTAATGGGACATGATTTATAACATTTTAGAAATCTTTATTTTTAATGTTCTAAACTCTTCATCTCCCTGAGGCAGCTCTTTGTCTCAGGGAGCTTTCCTAGTCTGCACCCGTGCACATGTGTAAACTTGCGCTCTCTCCCTCCCTCCCCACCCCTGCACAGGCAGCGCTGAGCACTGCCACGTGTGATTCACACTGGGCAGGCCTTAACTGGCCCACCAGCTTGAAATTGCAGTCCTGCCTTGATCATGGGCGGTGGTCGGCTTCCCGACTGACCCCGCCCACCCCCGCCGAACCTGTCCGATGAGGGAAAAACCCTCCCCTTGGAACTAATGTTCACTATTATAAGTAAACTCCCAAGAATGTCTCTCTGCCTATGACTCCTTGTTCTGATGAGCAGTGTTCGTGTCATTCAGATGTGTAACCTTGGTTCCTGCACAAGACAAAGGCAGTTGTTTCAGTCCAGGGCCTCTTCCCTGTGCAGAGTGTAACTTTCGGACCCAAAGTGATGGTCCGGCTTAACACTCTCTGGACATCTTACTGATGCCTGCAACTGGATGGTGCTAGTCATTGCTGCCAGAATGTCGTGGGCAGGCATCACAGAGTTCCGTCATTCTCTCTGCACCTTTAAGGTGGTGCTGGTCCCCATCTCTTCAGCATCTGTGACCAGTGATGCTGTGCTCCTGAAAGGGTCAGGTACTGAAGGCTGATAAAGGATCAGATGCATTTAAAGTTTCATGGCTGCATCTCCATGATATGACCCTGACCACAAAGCACAAGTGACCTGCTCTCAGCCAGACAGGAGTCAGACATTCATATGTGAAGATCTATGGAGTGTCCTTACTGCATGTTGTCATCATCCTCCTGGAATCTAGTGACTATTATGGCTTCTGCTGAGTCTCTATGACATGAGCCTGAACCCTGAGGGGATGTGCACTGCCATCGGCCACACAGGAGTCAAACGTTCACAGATGTAAGGTGAGGATGTCAGGACTGTCCTCACGGCATCTTGTCATCATCCTCCAAAAATCTTGCGGCTATGGGGGCCTGCCTCGTCTGGCTAATGCAATGGCCTCATCACCGGCATCCTTGCCGTCGAGGACCTCATCATCATCATCCTCTTAGATGTCCTCCACATTGGGGGAGACATGCAACTCTGCCATCTCCTCCTCAGCCAGGTCCTTCCCCCATTACAACGCCAGGTTGCGGAATACTCAGCAAGCTACTGTGATGTGCAACACCCTCTGGAGACAGTACTGAAGTGCTCCACCAGACCTGTCGAGGCACTGGAACCTCATTTTCAAAATGCCTATCATTTGTTCCACCAAAGTCTGGTTTGTGGCATGAGCTTTGTTATGCTGTCACTCCTCTGCAGTCTGAGACCACACGGGTGTCATCAGTCACATCCTCTGTGGGTAGTCCATGCCCTTGAAGAGCCAACCATGCAGCTTCTCTTATCACACACCAGCTGAACTTTCATCAAGTGGTAGCCCTTGCAGTTGAAGTAGTTGGCTGCTTGTTGCCACACATATCTAAGTGCCATCGTGAGTGCTATCAGTGACACCCTGCACCTATGGAAAACCAAGAATCTTCACAAATCCCAGCGCTCTTGCTTCCTGGCTTTCCTGATCCTGGTCGAAATGCACAAAGTTCTGTGCCTTCGCAAAGATTGCGTCCGTGACCTCCTGGATACGCTTGTGTGTTGAGGCTTGTGAGATCCTGCACAGGTCACCTGGGAATCCCGGAAGGAACCACTGGCGTAAAAATTGAGCACCACGGTCACTTTTACAGCCACTGGCAGTGGATGCCCTTCATGTCCCCGTGGTGTCAAATCCAGCAATAGGTGGCATATGTGACCGACCAGTTCCCTCGACATGTGCAGTCGTTGATGACACTGGTTCTCAGTCGTCTGCAGGAATAACAAGCGCAGTCTATAGACCCTGGGTTGAGCGAGGTGCCTATGAGCGCCGGCTCCGTGTGGATCTTCAGCTGCATGCACAGCAGGCTCTGCCGCCCCTGTGCACCTCCCTTTACCGAGCCAGACGCCTCCACCGCTCTCTTCTCCTTCTTCTCTGCTCCCTGTAAGCCATGAGGCATACCGATAAATCACCAGGCTCCATGATCCTGATAAAGACAAAAAACTGCAGATGCTGGAAATCCAAAACTAAAACAGAAATACCTGGAAAAACTCAGCAGGTCTGGCAGCATCGGCGGAGAAGAACAAAGTTGACATTTCGAGTCCTCATGACCCTTCAACAGAACTAAGTAGAAATAGGAAGGGGTGAAATATAAGCATTATCCTGATGTTGTCCTCCTGCAGGATCAAAGAGAGGGACAGGTGGGTTAGCATAGGTGTACTAAGAACCTCTCTTGATTAAGTCTGAAGCCCCGTTCATGCATGCAGGAGAGTGCTGGCCACCACTTGGATGGCCAGTGTGTACTGTGCACGTTGGCTGCCTGAAAGCCCACCCACCTCTGCCCCACTCCACCTGACCGACTGGCAGCAGCTTCACCCATTGTACTGCATGCTGTGCTCTCAGCTCAGGTGCAGGCATTCTCCTAACCCGCACTGCAAGGCTACACTGTTAACATGAACCAGAATGGATTCAAGCCTGAATAAAGACATTGCAAGGGGCTGTGAGCACCTCCACCAGTGACTGCACCTTGGCCACCTTTCACAAAGTGGCCAGTCAACCAATTGTTCTGCTTCCCCCCTAAAACACACATTAATTTGCAGGCTGTGCCTGATGGCTGAAAAATTCTGGAATGTTTGGTGACACTTTCATGCTTTTGTATTGTTTGAGTGGGCAGAAAAGCTTTAGAGGCCTGATTCCAAGCGTGTCAATGGAGCTGCTGCTGAGCAGTCTCAGCTGCAGAAGAATGATCACTTTTGACAAGCTTTTCCAAGTGCATGGCTGCTTCACTCACTCTCCTCCCCCTGCACCCACCCAGCATGTGCTTGTGTACTTCCTTCAGTCTATGCTGCCTTGCACCCGACCCCTCTCCACGGCCTCACCCACACTAGAGCCCATGCCCTGGCATCGCACTGAATGCCAACCAGGAAAAAGTGACTTTCCTGTGCCCCCCGTGAATGCACAACACCTCTCCCTTGATGTCCTATGGGCGATGCTCAGGAGTGCTGTGCAAGGCTGTGTGCATTCACCTGTGTGCAATCAAGCCAATGTGCCCGGATGATCCAGCGTGGCAGGATGATTCTGGTGAGCAGAGCTTATAGTGAGATGCTAAAGTATTGAAATTAGTTTCTGATATGAGGCAGGATGAAACAACTCGCTTGATTGGCACCATATCCACAAATATCCACTCCCTCCACCACCAAAGCACAGTGGCAGCAGTGTGTACCATCTACAAGATGCACTGCAGGAACTCACCAAGGCTTCTTTGACAGTACTTTCCAAACCCATGACCACTACCATCTTGAAAGAGAAGGGCAGCAGACACATGGGAACACTGCCTGGAAGTTCCCCTTGAAGCCACTCACCATCGTGACATGGAAATATATCGCCGCTTCTTCTGAGTCAGGAGGTGAGTTACTCACCACAGGATTCCTAGCTTCTGACCTGCTCTTATAGCCACCTTATTTATATGGCTAGTCCAGTTCAGTTTCTGGTCAATGGTAACCCCCAGGAAGTTGATAGTGGGGGATTCAGTGATGGTAATGCCATTGAACATCAAGGGCATGTTTAGATTCTCTCTTGTTAGAGTTGGTTCCACTGTCACTGGGTCAAAATCCTGGAACTCCCTCCCTAACAGCACTGGGGCATACCTACACCACATGGACTGCAGCGGTTCAAGAAAGCAGTGCACCACCGCCTTCTCGAGGGCAATTAGAGATGGGCAATTAATGCTGCCTGGCCAGCGACACCCACATCTGATGAATGAATAAAAGAAACATTTGTGCTAGGTGCTGGAGTTAAGTAATGCTGATCAGCAGCAGATCTAATGGTATCAGGTAGATCCGACAGATCCTGAAAGATATCACCTCAAAGTTACATGTCATTGCTCTATCCAAACAGTTGAGGATTCAAGGCCGGTGGTTAACAAATCCACCTTGGATATATCATCTACTCCGGAGCTTTCCGTTTTGTGAGTGAATGCAAATGTTCCTGATGCCATCACTCACTCCAAGTAATCCTCTCTCATGTTGAATTAGTTTCACTTATTGGTACGAGGGATGGCATTGGTCTTCACCACCATTCTTTCTATTTGTCTCTGATCTTCTGAGACAACTCTCGGGGCCTCCATTTGATGCTCATCCAACATCCTTCTCCTCCAAAGGTGTAAGGACATGCATGCATGCCGGTCCTCCTCCAGTTGGTTTCTGCTGTCTTTGGTTGTGTGCCACCTTGTCCGGCAAGAGAGAGCGAAGCATGCTAGTGAGTGTGGTGTAATCTGGCTGGGTGACGTGGCTGGCATGGCTGAACTGCTGACAGCTTGTCTTCGCACTTTATTGCTGGTGTAACCATATATTGTTACTCCCAAGCCAATAATGTTCTATTTTTGGAACAACCTAACTTTAACCTACCTACCTGTTGTAATTTAATACTTCCAATTATTAGAGTTGAGTAGTAATCACACTTAAATACCTGAACAAGCTGGATATTGGTCCCTTGACCGCAGAAAGAATCATTATGAGATTACTGATAAAGCTGTTAATGGAAAATGAGTGAAGGGAATAGGGAGCGCACAGATCCACTGAGCAGGAGGTAGATATGAAAATGATGAGATTGTGGGGTGGAGTACCACAGTGTTTAGTACTAGGGCAAATCCCCCAACCCATTCACCCAAGGTTTCAAACATCTAGGTCACCGTAAACCAATTAAATGTAACATGATTCTCTGCTTAATTATCTGAATTTATAATCTTAGTTCCTGTGATAATTATTTATTGATTTGTTAAATTCATGTAAGAAAATACATTGTGTAATCGCCCCAGATTTGCACTAAGTGTGGTAGCGGCCGGGAAAAACAACGTTTTGCCCGTTGGCCGCAATGGCAGGTTTTCACACTGCATCATCCCACACATCCCAAGGATGCATTACGTATGCATTCCCGGGAAACACTCCATTCCCATGATGGTTGGGCTCTCATTCACACACCAAGCCATCACCTCGCTGCTTCATCATGCCAGGCACCATATTTAAAGTCTAGGCATGCGCATACATCTCAGTGCTTCCAGCCCACAACTACTGCAGGGAAGATGTCCATGAAAGGAAAAAAGACTGCAGTCCCCAGGTTTAATGATGCATCACCAGAACACCATTTGGACACCATGGAGGCCCACCATGATGTACTCTACCTCACTCCTGGCTGCAGGATAGGCAGCGGCATCACCAATCTAGTATGGCAGGCGGTGGTCAGTGCCAATGCTACACAGAAGAAGTTGGCCATCCAATGCAGATGGAGGATGAATGATCTCATTGTGCAGCCAGGGTATGGCTGCACGGATGAGATTGGGCTAAGCGGATGATCGCAAACTGGTTTCATGCTATCGTGAAACCGATTGTGCCATGTTATCTGCTTACTCCACTGAACACACCCGACGTCAGTGGGCACGGAAAATCCCGGCCACAGAATAGTGTAAAAATTATTGAAAGCTTACTTACCACCAAAATGTAATATTCTAACCTGTTAACCGGATGTGTAAATGACTAACATTCTGAGTATGGAGTCCAGGAGTTTTAGTCTGAAGAAAATACTAATAGGGTAAAATATAGGGTTTAAGATTGTTTGTTCAGAAAGGAATCCCCTTGTAAATCTTAGGTAGGTATCAGTTATTCATTAATTCACCTTCTTAGCATTATTTTATTGCACTCTTTTTGTATCTATTATCATGAGAAATCACTTCAAAAAGGAGTGGTAGCATCCTGGTAGCTAAATGGGAGCAATTCAGGATGCAATGCATTTTGGACTAATGCTAGTTTTAATAGGGCGAACCATATTTTCTCTCATATTTCGTCTTTCAAAAGAGAATAATCTTAGTTCTTTTCACCTGTCTTCACAGGACACTGATTGGAAATGATCATGGTTGCTATTTCTGCACCTTTGTAATGTATTAGTGACTTTGTTTCCCATGCAGAGCAAAAGGAAATCATCAAATATCTTGGCTGTAGTTAATGCTTATGTGCTGGATTCTGGATTATAGATATTTATATCTGCACACCTGAATATTCACCTAATTTCATATTTCAGATGCTACCTGCACTGCTGTACAATTCCATTACTTTCAGTTTCTACTTTACATAAAGCATAGTTGCATTTACATAGCACCACATTGTGTCCGTAGGACATTCCAAATGACAGCCAATTAATTGGCTGCTGCTGACAAGACGTGGCCCCAAGTCCCAGTGACTGTTGAAGTAACTTTGCACCTTGCTTTTGGCCTATGCTGTGGGAGATCTGCTGCCACTACTAAATCCAGCCCTATGTTTTTACATGCTTCTTTCTACATCCATGCTGATGGCACCTCTCCCCAACCTCTTGATCCCTGTCAATTTGCCTGAAGGGTCACAATTTTTGTCAGTTAAACATTGGGAGGCGGCCACTGACTCTGGGCCCCATGCAAACTCTATCTTCACCACTAACTCCAAATCGTCCCAGCCAATGACTAGGACTAAACATGATTGATTGTAATCTTGGTGTCCTACTTAACCTTGAGCTGAGTCCCTGAACTAAATATCTTCTCCATCACCGAGACCACGTACTACCTACTCAGTAGCATTTCTAACGTACCCCTACCTCAGTCCAACTGTCATTGAAACCCTAATCCATGGTTTTTGTTATCTCCAGTCACAATTATTACATTTTTATCCTGCCTGTTCTCTTGTCCTTCAAACATTGTAACTTCAGTTCAGCAGTTGCATGTATTTTGTCCTTCACTGAATTTCAGTCCCATTGCCCTTATCTTCATAGCTTCTAAATCAAAATGATGATCCTCATATTTAAAAACATTAATAGCTCCCCTGGTTGAATTTAACGCCCTGCCTGGGCCTGGACTGGGAGGTAGCTGCGCATAAAATCTGATGGCATGGAAGGTCACTGTGCCCATTGCCCACAAAACTCTGCTTGCCATTGGGTTAATTGAACCCCTAAGTGACCTTGTTGGGGGCTACATGGGGCTCCTCTTGTTCAGACACCCTGTGCCCAATGGAGGCGCCATCCTCCCCTGCCCCAGCCCCTCCATGACATGACCCTCCACTGCGTGTTTCCCCTGCCCTCAGAATCCCTGCTCCCATGCATCTCGCTGGGCCTGCCAGTCTGTCCCTGGCAAAATCCCTCCAATCTCTTTGCAATCCGGCTCCAGTGATGATAATCGCTGGGTGCTGGCTGCAGTCCCAGCAATCATGGAGGCGCTACTGGGACAATAGTGCTGCCAGCCATTTGATTGGCCGGCAGCTTTTGGAGGTGGTACTTCCTCCCAGATGAGGCGAACTTCTTTCCCTGAGCTAATTCATGGCCCAAGGGCAGGAAAATCAGCTCGGGGCTTCCTGGCCATGTGGAGCTGGGTTCAGCCCTAACCTTTAAGCCAGGGAACTACCTCTGCATATAATTTCATCGCTTCATCTCTATCTCTGTAACCCTCAACACTTTCTTTCCTTCTTTAAACCTATTTTCTTTATGACGCTTTTAACACTCCTGCTAATATCTCTTGCTTTGGTTCAGCATCCACCATTTTCCTCGCAAATATGTGAAGAACTTGAGACATTTTTCCCAACTAAAGGCACTATATAATTGCAAGTTGTTGCTGTTCTTGGTTTTCTTTATTCATATCACTTCTCATACATTCATATGAAATAATGGGTCGTAACTTCCTCGGAACAGTGATCAGTGTCGAGTTGCCCCTCTGTGCCCACCTTTCTTTTGTTCCTGTCTGGCCCATCATTTTGACCCAGGCCGGGCGAGATCCAGGCAGCGCAGCTGTCCTCGAGGTCCAGTGTCACAGTCCAGCTCCGTCGAGGTGAAGAAGGACACACACCCTTTTTTACAGCACTAGCTGCAATAAACCAGGTAAGTTAAAGGTCCCATTGAAATTGACAGGCCAGGTAGAAGGTAACTGTCTAAGGTAAATGGATAGGATCTGGGGGGCTCGGGGGATATCGGAGATCAGCGGGGGCTCAGAGATTGGGGGGTGGGGGATCGGACCTTTGGGGGGGATGGTGTGGGTGATCGGACCTCAGTTGGGTGTGGCGGTGGATGGGTGGGGGGGGGCAGTTTTGGACCTATTGATGTAACTGTTGTTACCCTGTCAAAACCATCCAAAGTTTGTGATTTAAATCTCATTTCAGATGATTCCCAGTGCAGGGGTGATTGCCCGGAGGAAGTTTGCGCTTCTGGGAAATTGTCATGCAAGCCCTTACCTATGAAGTTCCAAGAGGGATTCCCCAGCGCAACCTTGGGGTACCACGCCGGCCCCAAGTTCGACGTTGGGGAGCTCAGAAGTTACAGACCAATAAAGCTATTCTTGGAGCAGAGTAAACTTTATTCCTTGGCCTTGATATTCAAAACCTTTTGATTATACTGGCCCCGAGTGCCAAAAGTAGGAAATTCTTCCATTTCCTGGGGTTAACATTTCTCATTTTAAGGACCTTTTAAAATTTCGTTTCTTTGTACCATTTGTCACATTTTCGAAAATGAGTGCCCTAGAATATCAGTCATACCGCTAAGAATTCTCTTCCAGTAACAGATTTCGGGAAAACAACTGAAGAACAACACCTGCTCAGAACAATAACTTGTTTGAACTTCCTTCATTCGCCACTTTGACCTTTAAAGTATTGTTACTTTGTTTTGCTAACTTTTGTTAGTGGCCATTGGCCAAATTAACCGTCTCTACAGGAAGGTCATTTTTCCAGACATTAAATTCAAACCTTTTAAATTCTTACCATTTTGAAATCGTAAGCATGGCCTATCCACATCATGGTACCCAATAAAATCTCTTCTTCCTGATTATATGATTTGTTATTATCAAAATGCCTTTGTCTTAATGCTGCAGATTTTTCATTATTGATCTGACAGTGCATTCCATTAATTGGTGCATATCAATAGGCTGATCTTCATTCCCATATTGAGAGCATCTCTCATTCTTGTAGCATCTTGCACTATAGCCATGGAAGAGACTAATCATCTCACAGAGCAAGTCAGCTTCCTACCACTTTGGAACATCATCCCATGCCACTGGGTTACTTAATAATATTGATCGCAGCAGCATCACAATTTTTGAACTCATTATCAAGATAGACACAGCACAGCAGGAAAACCAGGGCAGAAAATGTCTCCAGGCAGGACTTCTGTGTGCTATAGAATTGTTACCACATAAAAATAAGCCACAGAGAGTTGTTAGAACGAACTCTCAGAAACCATCATTATCCTAATTACTCACTACAAAGGGCTGTCATTCCACTCGAAGAATGCCAAGCAGCTTAGTTGTCACTCTTGAGGACTAGCTGTTAAGTTTCTAATGGTTACAATGTAAGAAAAGTGGGTTGCCAGTCAAAGATGCTTGTGCACCCATAGAGCATGTACTTGGATTCATATACTCTTGATCCTCTGGCAACTTCTGACTTCAGGGGCAGAATGTTACACTCCCTCGGTGGAGAGTTCATCGGCAGAGGGCATAAAATTGGGCATAATGCCACAGGAGCCGTTCTTGGTCAACCCACTTGCCCCTGAAGTTACTTCAATTTTTCCGGAGGCTGGTGTCAAGTTTGAACTGCGCTACGTCTCACTCATCGGGCTATTGGTGGGAAAGTGGGGGATAGGGGTACCTCCTTTATGGCCCTCCCTGGGCCCATGGGGGACTCTGCAAAGAGCTATTCCCTCAGATTTCCTCTCCCCCCTCCCCCCTCACCTACTGGCCAGTGAACCCGGCCCACATACCCCTCGCCCTCAGAGACCCCACCATAACCTAACGCCCCCAAAGAAACATCCCCATCCAGCTCCAGCAAAGATCATCATCAGGGAATAAAAGCAGTCCCAGAAGTAGCCACTACTTCTGGTGCGGAAGTCTTGACCTGAGCCAATCAATACCCCACCAAGTGTTAAATTGCTGTTGGGTAACCTGCTGCATCTGAGCTGGGTTCGCCAGTGAGTTTTCTGTCAGGGGCAGCAGGAACCCCAGCACAAAATGAAATCCTGCCCCTGAATTTTGTATTAAGCAGACTATGTAACATTCCTAAAGAACTATCACTCCACTCCATAATAACAAACTGTAGCAATCCAGATTGTTTCCTGACAAATTGTGATTTAATTATCTTACATAAGTCAGCATTTTAATTGTGGAATAAGTAGAATAACTACGACAGCGTAATTACATAAAATATCAGAGCACAGAGAGTGGTAAAAAAACCTGCAACCTATTTTTAAAAATTAATTTATGGGACATGGCCATTGCTGGCAAGACCAGCATTTATTGCCCATCCCTAACTGACCTTGAGAAGATGGTGGTGAGCTGCCTTCTTGAACGGCTGCAGTCTATGTGGTGTAGGTGCATCCACAGTGCTGTTAGGAAGGAAGTCCCAGGATTTTCACCCAGCGACAGTGAAGGAACGGCGATATATTTCTAAGTCAGGATGGTGAGTGACTTGGAAAAGAGCTTGCAGGTAGTGGTGTTCCCATGTATCTGCTGCCCTTGACCTTCTAGATGATAGTGATCATGGGTTCGGAAGGTGCTGTCTGAGGAGCCTTGAGTTCCTGTAGTGCATCTTGTAGATTGTACACACAGTTGCCACTGTGCGTCAGTGGTGGAGGGAGTGAATGTTTGTGGATGTGATGCCAGTCAAGCGGGCTGCTTTGTCCTGGATGACGTTAAGCTTCTTGAGTGTTGTGGGAGCTGCACTCATCCAGGCAAGTGGAGAGTATTCCAACACACACCCCTGACTTGTGCCTTGTAGAAGGTGGACAGGCTTTGGAGAGTCAGGTGTTGAGTTAATTGCCGCAGGATTCCTAGCCTCTGACCTGCTCTTGTAGCCACAGTATTTAAATGGCTAATCAAGTTCAGCTTCTGGTCAAAGATAACCCCTAGGAAGTTGATAATCAGGGATTCAGCAATGGTAATGCTATTGAATGTCAAGGGCGATGGTTAGATTCTTTTTTGTTGGAGATGGTAATTGCCTGGCACTTGTGCGGTGCGAATGTTATTTGTCACTTGTCAGCCAAGTCTGGATATTGGACATAGGCTGTTTTAGTATTTGAGGAGACGTAAATGGTGTTGAACATTGTGCAATCATCAGCGAATATCCTGACTTCTGACCTTATGATGGAAGGAAGGTCATTGATGAAGCAGCTGAAGATGTTGGGCATAGGGCACTACCCCGAGGAGCTCCTGCAGTTATCTCCTGGAACTGATATAATTGGCCTCCAACAAACATAACCATCTTCCTTTGAGCTAGCTATAACTTCAACCCGTGGAGAGTTTTCCCCCTGATTCCCATTGACTCCAGTTTTGCTAGGGCTCCTTGGTGCCACACTCGGTCAAATGCAGTCTTGATGTCAGGGGCAATCGCTCTCACCTCACCATTTAGAAGCTTATAAATGTCCAAGAGCTATCAAGCCTTAAAGACCCAAACATATTAAGTGCATGGGTTAAAGAACAACAGATGGATTTTAATCTGAAAATGCAAAAATAATATACACTAGCATAGGAAAGATGGAATATGGATAAAGAATGACTAGCTCTTAACAAAGGTGGAAAAGACATGAAATATTAATATTTGCCAATTGTTTCCAATGAATATGAAGATGTCATCAACAAGGGTAATCACAATATAAGGAGTCATCTCAAGATCATTTAATTATAAGTTAGAACAGGTTATTTTTTTGTTATGTTGCACACTTTTGACCCACCCAGTGTAATGCCCAACTCCCAGGGATAGCAGGAGTGGGCGGGCGGCAGCAGGAGTGCATTGTCCGCCAGGTCCAATACCAACCCGGCGGCCTGTTTATCTGAAGCGCTGGCAGCTTTTGCAAAGCTGCTCACAATGGCAAGTGGAAGGGCTCACCAGAGGGCTTCTGGTGAGCAGGCGAGGCTGGAGGGTAGGGTAACAGGACAGACCAGGCCAGAGGGTAGGGCAGGGGACCAGTGTGCCCCTCGTTTCTCAGATGACTGCCTTTCTGCCCTCCTCGAGGAGGTGGTAGCACCACGGGAGGTGCTGGTTCCCCAGAATGGGAGGAGGAGGCCTCCCCACATGATGAAACGTGCCTGGGAGGAGGTGGCGGAGGTGGTGAGCTCCCGCGAAGTGGTGCAGCGCGACTTGGATACAGTGCCGCAAGCACTTCGACTTGTTGCGCTCTGGCAGGGTGAGTACCATGTCAGCATTGGTCATGTAACTTAGCTGGTCTGCTTACCCCCCCATCCGCTGTTGTCCTCACACCCCCCCCACCCCCCCCCAACCACTGAGTCCCACATGGCTTGTTTGGGGGCAACTTGGAGGAGATACACCTAGGCATGTGTTGGAACTCCAGGACATGTCCAAGTCAGGGTGATGACATGCTGGGAGGGGAGCTTCAAGGTATTGTGGCAATGAAACACCTGTTGCCCTCTGCGCTCCACGTGCTTGTGCCTCCTTGCTATGGAAGGATAGACCATGTGGTGCCTAATGTGATATAGGCAGCATGTGTCCAAGGGCATGGAGCAGGCCTAGCATCTTTGTCTGAGTGTTCAGCAGCAGCAGGGTGAGGAGGGGGTGGAGCCCTGATATGTCCCACTCTGGTTGGGGTGGACCGTGCGTGAAGAGAGTCCATGGGCAATTTTCACTAATCAATGCTCGTCTCTCATTTTCAGGAGAAGAATGCTCATAACGTGGCAAGGCGTGCGAGGACTGGTGGCAGGCAGGCACAGAACACCATTCTTAGCTGCTTCTAGCAGGAGGCCCTGGATCTGGAGAGGTGTCATGCGCCAAGGTCCACTGGTGTCGGTGAGGTTGGGGTGCCATAGCCAAGTATTTATGCCCAGCAGTGAGGTCAGCATTGTTCTCTCAACAGCCATAGCAATGCAGAATGTGAATTGATTTAATTTTGTAACATGGCTTGACCATTGGTTATGGAAGGATGAGCGCAAAATGATCCAGGGGACAGGGATACACATTGACATTGTCTCCATGTTAACTGATCCACTGTCTTTGTTCTTCCTTTCAGCATCATCGGAGCAGAGCCGGGAGGCGGAGCAGCAGAGGCTCCCTCTCACACCTGAGGGGCCTGAAGTCTCACCAGCGTCACACCATTTCTTCCAGGCAGGCACCAGCGCAGATACTAGCACCTCAGTGGGAATTCGAACATTGGCCAGTGTCCCGGGACACAGTGGTGAGAGTACTTCACAGTTGCCAGTGGAGCTGGCAGAGAAAGAGAGTGTCCATGGCTCCAGCAGTCGGTGGACTGCAGGGGACCAGGCACATGCTCAGTTGTTGCCTGATGATGTGCCTCTGGAGTCATCTGCAATGCAGCAGGGGCAGGAAATGAGGCCGGGTATGCAGGAGCATCTGGGGGAGATACTTGAGGCTATGCTTGGCTTGGTGTCCGTGGCGGAGGATTCTATGCGGACGATTGCAGAAGCAACGAGCCACATGTCCGAGCACCATGCATCCTCCATGGAGACAGTGGCGAATCTCATTGGAGGTCCGAAGTGACGTCATGTCGGCGGAGAAGCTGTGGGCTCCTCTCAGGGCGTTCTGGATGAAGGCGGCATCTCCTCCGCCCCTCTCCCAGTGACCGTAGCATCCGGTGAGGTTGCATCGACTGAGGAGGTGCCAGCTGTGGAACTGGCAGATCCCTCCCAGGCAGGGCCAGCACAGGCTCCACGGGCCAGAGGACAAGCACCAAGGTCATTGAGGTCAACAGGACAGCAGAGTCAGCAGGCTGTCTCAATGCCACTCCGAGAGATGGGGCAGCACCAGGACGTAGCAGCCAGAAATGAAAGCATAAGGCACATTAGGCACTGCACAGGTTTATCACTGGTGCTTTTGTGTTGGCCCAAGATGATGTCCTTATGGTTTGCTTTGCTGTGTATCACTATACTCTTTTTTTTGGAATGAGTTGCTTTGCTTAACATATTAAAACAATGCTGACCATATTAAAAGATATGTCACCTTGGCTGAGGGTGCCTCTTTTTTTCTGCATATGTATGATTTCCAAAACCGTAATCAGTGATTTGTTGGGCATTGAGCTTTATTAACAAGGCATTTAGTGACTGTTCCTAACCTGGCAGATTTTGCACTTAGGTGTCGAGTATCAATCCGACAAACCAGGCTTATCCTGGTGGTCCATCTGTGCCACTGTGCTCGCTGAAGGTTCGGTGGATTAGAGCCTCCCAAGAGTCCCTGCCTCCCTGGAGCATGCCCAGGTCAGCGTCTACCCCCTCAGCATTCCCCTGTGCATGCTCATCCTCAGATTCACTGCTGGACTCATCACGTGCAGCCGCAGCCACTGCATCAACGCCTTCATCGTCCACTGCATCCCCTCTTTTCAGCACAAGATTGTGGAGAGCACAGCATGCAACCACTATCACCAAGACACGATCTGAGGGGGGTACTGGAGTGCGCCCCCTGAGCGGTCCAGGCATCAGAAACGCATCTTGAGAAGGCTGATGGCACTCTCCACCACAGCCCTTGTGGAGGCGGGGCTCCTATTGTTCCGCTGTTCAGCTTCTGTTCTTGGATGGTGGAGCAGCGTCATGAGCCACCTTCTGACAGCATTGCCCTTGTCACCCAGCAGCCATCCATCCAGCCGAGCTGGACACTGAAGAGCTGTGGCACCTGGGAGTGTCTGAGGATGTAGGCGTCCTGGGAGCTACCTGGGTACCTTGCATAGGTGTGTAGAATCAGCATTCTGTGATCACACACTATCTGCACGTTCATGGAGTGGAAGCCCTTCCTGTTGATGAAAGCACCAGGCTCATCTGCTGGCGTCTTGATGGCCACATGTGTCCAGTCTATTGCACCCTGGACACGGGGAAAGCCAGCAATGGCCGCGAGGTCTCTGGCTCGCTGTGTCACGCTTGCCTGGTCCCAATGGTAGTGGATGAGAGTCAATGCACACCTGAACGGAGCATCTGTAACCTGCTTGACACAAGTGTGGACAGGTGATTGGGAGACACCGCAAATATCACCCACTAACCCCTGGAAGGAGCCAGACGCATACAAGTTGAGGGCAGCTGTGACCTTCAGAGCCACTGGCATAGGGTGTCCACCCACGCAGTTCGTGGAGTTCTCAGGCCCAATCATCTGACAGATATAGTTGACTGTCTCCCTTGAGAAACGGAGCCTCCTTCGGCACTGCACCTCAGACATATTGAGATAGCTGCTTCGCTGCCTGTATACCCTGGCAGCTGGATAGTGGCATCTTCTGTCTTGCCTTGCCTTGGACCTTCCTTCTGCCTTGGACCAACTCTTGGGCATGCACTCATTGTGCCTGCGCCTGTTCTCCCAAAGATGCCTTCCCTGGAGGCTGAATGTGCACTCCTGGCCTCCTCCCCCTTCAAGCCCTCCCTTCCTCCTCAGAGGAGCTGCCTCCAGTGGACAGCTCAGCTCCCATTCCCAGGTTAAGGGAAGGCTTCCTGAAACCTGCAGGCCCAAAAAAGATTCCTCACTGCAGAGTGCTGACCTGAAGGTTAAGAGTCCAGGAAAAGCAGCTGGTATGCGTTTTGAAGTACTGCAGATCACACGGGCAAGTTTCAAAAACATTCATAAAGAAATGCTTGACAGTGCACATTCGCGACCCCACTGAGCCATCTTATCCCGCCCGTGGATAAGGTTTATATGTCTTCTACCCACCTGCCTTTTGCACCACTGCACCGACCAGAAGATTGCACGGGCACTGAAAAATCAGCGTCGATTGGCGCCTCAGGAGCAACTTGGCATTTACTATCTGCCTGCCATAACAGGCAGGTTCCTCATCCAACATTCTCCTGCCTGACTAAATGCCCCCATCCTCCCTGCTCCACCACCAAATTTGGCACAGGAGAGGGCAGTAAATTCCAACCTGTGTTTCTGCAGTTTATTACAAAACCATACTGATGTGTTAGAAACCATTATTTTATATGTATTTCATCATTGTTGTTTAAATGTTATTTCTCTGAAGAATTTTTGTTTTGATTCCTTAGGACATCTAATATAAGTGGAAAGGCTAAAAAGAGATCCTGGCTTTAGATAATGGTATCTATTTGTTTGCTGATGTTTAATGGCAAGAGATGGATCAGACATGACTGAAAGTTCCACTGTTAAGTCAGCTTCACATCTTTCAACTTGTATCTAACTGTTCTAGTCTTCCTATTCTGTCACTATACCATGAAACTCTCCTTTTCTCCTTGGGGATTCTATCTTCAGGTCTTTTTGCAGAACTTAATTGTGCAGAACACAGCAGGCTCTGATAATCGTCTAAAGAAGGTGCAAGGAGCATATTACATAAAGCCATGTGATTTGTTATGATGCCAAAGCTCCTATTCAGCTTACCAATAACTCTATCCTAATTGTAGCTCAGATATGAGCATCATTTTTAACACCTAAAATGGGTACGAACCTGCATGTCAAGTTAATATTTCTCCTAATAGTCTTCCCTATAGACTGAAACCACTACACTTGACCAGCAAACCTGGACCAAGCTGAAAGAAAAACAGAAAATGTTGGAAAAATTCAGCTGGTCTGGCAGCAACTGTGGAGAGAAAAATAGAGTTTTCTTTTAATTGCATCAAATATAATTAACATCTCAGTTCCTTCACGTTGACAGTATTGAGTTCCATTATACTAATGCCGAAGTGCAGAGCAGGTCCCACAGGCATTTTTTAGCTTCTGGAATTTAAATGTAGCACAAACTGACAAAATGAAGGTCTTCTTTCTATAACAGCCAGATGTGACTACAAAGGTTTGCGGGAAATTAAGCATCTCAGTTGTTCGGTAAGCTGTGTACATTTGATGCCGAGGTTAAGCAGCATTATTGCAAAAATGTACAGGTATTTTATCCTGCCATATGCAAGTTGGGAGCATCTGATCCTAAACCTAGCACTGACATTTCAATACAAAAGTTAAAGTCTGCCAGAGGTAGCGGGCTTGGAGATGGGGTGCGGGGTTGGGGGTTTGGTGGTGGCGCAGAATGGTGTGTGTCTGCATTAAAATAATAGGGAGCCCTATCAAGATGGTCTCCTGATGCATTCCCACCACTGGGGAACATTCCTGGGCTGGACTGAGAAGTGAATCAGCTGTCCTTTTTGTGGGGGCGGAAATGTTCATGTTAATACTTTATTACATGGGTAATGTCCCAATTAGTGGTGGTTTGGTGACTTTGCAAGTATTTTCCGCCAGTGGAGGGACCCCCAACTGCATGCCAAGGCTGTCAGATCAATGGAGGTGGCTTCCCTGTAGCAGGCTAGGGGCTATCAGAGCTAGAGGCTCCATCCCCATTGTTGGGGCTGCAGCAGGAAAGGCCTCAGTCACGGACCCAACAATTTACCCAAAGGGCTTTCTCCGCCATCTCAAGGGGCTTAATAACTTCCCTCCTGCTAATTTTTTATTTGCACCCATGCCACCAAGGATACCTCCATCTTAAGGTGCCCTCAAGGTCTTTGACCTGTCTCAACAGCGCCCACCTCTTCCAGTGGATCTACTGAGAATGGAGAGATGCTAGGCCTCTGATTGGATGGTAGCATTTGGAGCTTACCCACCGTTATTCATAGGACAGCGAGTTTGGAGGCAGCCAATTAGATGGCCTCCTCCAGGAGATGGTCAGGTCAATCTTGCTATTGGTAAGTATTGTCTTGGGATCCTGATTTAGTCCTCATGTGGGAAAATCCAGCCCCAATCTCTGCACCAAACAGCATCCCACCCAAAAGAACTACAATGCATCAAATATTTCCTACTCATGCAATTATTCTGCTCAGTGTTCAAAACTTTACCTACTGCAATGTCTATAAGCCTATATCCTGCTCCTGAGCACAAACTGTTTCCCAATCATTGTTTGGCACAGTGAACATTGTCAGTATAGTACTTGCCAGTCATCTTTCAAATACGAATAACTTAGATGAAAACATATTTTATATAATAAATTCTTGATACTTTGATTCAGTTGCAACACATGAGTAATTAAATGGGCTGAGGTGCAAGTAATAAATGGGTCATTTTTCTTATAAACACTCAGTGCAAATTCTGAATACAGAATTACATTTATTAGTCAACTATTAATGCGTTACAAGGTTCAGTTGGATTATGATCATGAGCTCAGTTATGAGATGAAAACAAGCCAGGTGTTCACATGCCATGACTGCAATCATATATCTTTCTTTTCTATAGTGTGTGTTATTTTAGTTAAGCCACCACTGTCGTTTGAAGTTTATTATGCGAACATGTACCGACTCATTGTATGGAGCTGCTTGGTAAAGTGGCCACTGCCTGAGGCCACTAATACCGGACACCACTGCGATGCACAGCGGTGACATCATCACTTACCGAGGTACATGAAAGCTGATTGATGACAGCAGCTGATCACACCATCCTTCAACTTATGGGTTTCTGTTTGAACATGATGAAAGGCTCTTCAGCTTGCTGTAATGATCTTAAATTAAAGATTTTTTTATGGGTTGGATCCCAGACAAGCCCACAACTAAAAGAATGAAGCCACAAGATTTCATGGTAAAGCCAAAAGATTTTTTACTATACAAGGGTCAAAAAAAGCAAACATTAAATATTATCTTAGTCAAGCACCTATACTCTACAAGCAAAGTCAATATTAGTTAAACATGAATTAACAGGCAAATTATGGTCTATTAAAAACTATAAATTGTATCTTAACAGGCAAATTGCGGTTGATTATAAGCTATAAACTAGACCTTAAATGTCAGGATGCATTAAGACAGATCTTAGAAATTGGCTCAGCAGTCTACTCAGCTCTAGGACATCAAATTGAGTCACAAAGTCCAACAAAACTTTGTCTTCGATACAAAGAATTTTAGCTCCTCTTCTTCTAAGATGTAGCCTGATCACCAGCTGACAGGAGTGCCAACCAACCCAGGTTCCACGGGTTTGGTCTTCACCAAAAATGGTACATGTCTGCAGAACTTCCTTGACTCAATCTGGATAAAGAATTCCACCATTATTATCTTCGAGTAACAGAAAAGGCTGCAACAACTGTATATTTGCTTATTCTCAGCTTCTGATCTAGCTTCTTCAGCCTGCCTGTACTGCAATACTGGACTCATCGACTGCTTTGAAGGCTCTGTCCCTTTTATATAGTTTCAACAAGAAATATTGTTTCTAATCTCACTTTCAGTCTTAATTTCCTTAGCAACAGTTTCCCTTCTCAGCTTCCCTTTTCAGTTTTGCTTTTCAGTTTCCTTTCTCAATTCGAGTCTGTCTCAAAAAATACAGTTTTGCCCACAGATTCCATCACACTTACCCCATGGGAAATAAGAATCTTTACCATAGTAAAGGTTTCTTTACAACAGTTTTAAAATATAGCAATTTCTTATCATCCTGAACATTTCAATGAATAGCTCCTTACGTACTGTACAGGTAACCTTTCCAAATTTGACAATTACATTATAAATATCGTACTTACGGAATTATAAGGGCATAACATAAGCAAAAGCAAGTAAATGTAACAATTATGATTAGCAGGATTCAAACATCATAGAATTATCATAACTCAGATCCTGCTTTCTCTCCTACTTTAAACTCTGGGCAGAGCAGCAATTACATTGTTTTTTTGCCAGAAACATGCACAATTCTAGGTTGAAGGGCTGCAGCATCAACAATCAGCAAGGCAACTGGAGATACTTTGTGTCGAACTTCTTGAAAAGCCCCAGTGGATTACGATCAGGGTATATTAATGTTTCTCTTTGATTATTTGAAATGTATACTTCAAATTGTTGAAGAGCCAAGTTAAGACTTAACATTTCCTTCTTAATTGTGGAGTATTTTTATTGATATGTATATTATGTTTGCTTGAGAAATAATTGACTGGATGCTCTAAGCTAGTATCATCACCTTGTAGCAACAGCACTCCTACACCTATATCACTTGCATCAATGGCTATTTTGAATGGTTTGTTGAAATTTGAAGCAGCCAAAACATATTCATTTATTAATATGGTCTTTAACCTCTCAAAGATGGTCTGATGAGATTCTGTTCATTTAGCTTTTGTACTCTTCATTAAAAAGTTTGTTGATGGGCTGATTACCTTGCTGAAATTTGGGACAAATTTCCAATAAAACCTACACATTCCATGGAACTGTAATACTTCCTATTTTGTTTTAGGAACAGGAAAGTCCATAACTGCTTGAATTTCAGTTTCTCTGGGCAACACTCAACCCTGTCCAACAATATGTCCCAAATAGGTAACTTTGACCTTGGCAGACTTACTCTTCACTAAATTTATCACCAAATTAGCTTTTTTGTAGTCTACCAGATTAGGTGCTCTGCATGTCCTTTCCATGTGTTACTGTAGACAAATAGATCATGGGCAGTATTTTTACCTCATCGGGCAGGCACGGTGGGGGAGCCCGGGAGCAGCCGCGAAACCAACCATCTCCTGCAGTCAGGCCCCTGTCGCCAATTAAAGGCCAGCCAATGTGAATCATGCGCTGCAATGCTGAGTACCGGGGGCAGGAGGAGGGCGAGCATGGAAGTTTGTGCATTCGCACAGGTGTGCGCACTGAAAGCTCCCTGAAGGCACGGAGCTGCCTCAGGGAGCTGAAGATTTTTTAAAATACAAATAAAGAAATTAAAAATGTTAAAAACATGTCTCTTCATGTGACTCTGTGACTCTGTCACATGAGCATGTTATAAATCAGATTTTAACATTTTAATTTTATTTTTAAGTCCTGTTGGAAGCCTCATCCCACCCATGGATGAGGTTTCATAAAAAATCCAAAGGCCACCTGGCCGATTCACCTGCCTGCCAACCATAAGGCTGGACAGGCATTGAAAATTTGCATATACTTATTACTTTCATGGCCTTTATAGGCCTGTTAATTGTCGGCAGGCATGCTGTCGACTCCAGTGCACACCCACTGAACGAAATATCGCGTGAGTGCATGATGACATCAGGAACCTCGCCCGACTTCACCGCGTGTCTTTTTACGTTCGAGCGTGTCGGGCACACACCCACACACAGAGCGAAATATTCTGGCCCATCACACAGTCGTGTAATCCGGTACTCGGTTTATCAATCTTTGAAAAATAGCTGGTCCATTCTTCATTCCAAATGACACTATCTTAAATTCGGTACAGGCTGTCTGGGGTTACAAAAGCAGAGATTTCTTTGGCTTGATCTGTTAGTGGAACTTGCCAATAACCTTTTAGCAAATCGATCTTGCTAACAAAGTCTGAATCTATCAATGCAATCCTCAGGTTGGAGAATTGGATAAAAATCTGTTTTTGTTGCAACATTAGCTTTCCTGAAATCAATGCAGAATCTTAGTGATCCATCAGTTTTTTTGGTACCAGAATGACTGGAGAACTCCAGCTATTTTGACTTTGTTCAATTATATCATTGTTCAGCATATTTCCTCTCTGACTTGAGCCAATTTTCCAGGGTTGAGTCAGTAAGGGTACTGTAGCATTTCCCACATTAACGTCATGCATAGATAAAGAAGTTCACCCTGGACACTCTATGAACACTGACTCATTTTTTTTTAAAGCAGTTTGGCTTCTCTGGAATGTGATATAATATTCTATACAAATTTTCTAACATCTCCATATTGGCTAATTTTATTACTGGGGGCTCTGTCTGTCAATCTCTGACTCATTATTTGAATCCTCAAGTGTGTTGCTATCACCATTTTCCTTCTTTACCACCTGGAATGAAATCACTAGTTGACCAGCTTCCCTGTCATAATATTGTTTCAGCATATTTATATGAGACACTTGTTGATGTTTCCTTCTATCCGGGGTATTAATTGCTTACATAGTTTGCCTTACTGAGCCTCTTCTTAAGATCATAAGGTCCACTAAATCTCACCTTTGGTGGTTCACTCAGTTAAGGTAACGGAACTAGTACTTTATCCCCAGGTTTGAAAGTTTGAGCTCCAGCTGTCTTATTCATTCTGTTTTTCATTGCTTGTTGGGGAATCTCATGATGTTCCCAAGCTACTGTTCATGCTTTTGATAGTCTTTCTCAAAACTGGGACACATCGGTCTGAATGTTCATCCCCAAGGCGGGTAGCAGGAGTCAGGAAAATTCCTGCCCCTGCCTGCCTGCTTTGGGAGAAATTGCCCGCAAAGGAGGGATCTTCATTGCCAGTGGGCAGGTGCAGGCTGAGTTCAGGCCAGCCAGCCTGGGAAAAAGCCATAAGGGCTGCTGGGTGCCAAGGCAGGCTGCTTCAAAGGCCTGCCTTGGTGCTGTGGGACTTCATCCCAGTTAAAATAAAAATTCAAAGGCCCTCCAACTTTCACCTCCTACATACAACCTCCCCATGCCCCATCCATGATAGCTCATGGCCCCAGGACAGGCTATGTCCCCTCTGCCCACCCTCCATTGGCCTCATGCTCCCTATGCCAATCTCCACCAACACACATGGCCCCTCATTACCCCTGTGCCAAGCTATACGAACATGTGAACACATGAAATAGGAGAAGTAATAAGTCATTTGGCCCCTCACACCTGGTCCACAATTCAATAAGATCATGGCTGATCTGTTTGTGCTTCAAATTCCACATTGCCATCTACCCGCCAATAACCTTGATTCCCTTGCCTAACAAGAATATATGTATTGCTACCTTAAAAGTATTCATTGTCCTGACCTTCACCACCTTCTGAGCCAGGGAATTCCAAAGTTGCACAGCCCTACAGAAGAAAAAAATTCTCCTCATCACTGTCCTAAAAGGTGACCCCTAATTTTAAAACAGTTCTGGACTCACCCACAAGACGAAACACCCTTTCCACGTCCACCTTGTCAAGGTTGTTCGGGACCTTGTATACTTCAATCAAGTCACCCCTCAATCTTCTAAACTCCAGTGGAAACAATCCCAGTCCATCCAACCTATCCTCGGAAGACAAACTGTTCAGTCCTAGTTTCAATCTAGTAAAGCTCCTCTGAACTGCCTCTAACACATTTACATCCTTTCCTAAATAAGGAGAACAAAGCTGCATGCAGTATTCAAGATGTAGTCTCACCAATGCCCTGAATGACTGAAGCATAACATCCTTACTTTTATGTTCAATTCCTCTTGTAATTAAAGATAGCGTTCTATTACCTACATGAATCACGACAATTGGATCCTGCCCCTCCCACTATAATTTCCTCTCCAGTCCTGAGCAAATATCCTGAACCCTGGAATGGAGCAGGCAACACAGCCACCGGGACTCTTGCTCTTTGCTCATTATACAGCCCCCTGTTAACACTACATTCCTTTTTGCTCCCCCTGTTTGGAAGGCTTCCTGTACCATGGTGCTATGGCTAGCCTGCTCATCCACCCTGCAGACCTCGCTTTCGTCCACACAGGTAGAAATCACCTTGTACCTATTTGACAACTGCAAGGTCTGAGGCTCCTCCGCTATTGTCTGCTCGGTCCCTTTACCTGCCTTACTCACAGTCACATCTTCCTGTCCGTTACCGACAAAAACAGATTGCCCTATCCTAAGAGGTGTGACCGTCTTCTGGAATAAAGTGTCCAGGTATCTCTCCCCCTTCCTTATGTTGCGCAGTGTCTGCAGTTCAGCTTGCAGATCAATAATCCTGATCTGGAATTCCTCTAGGTGTTTACACTTTCTACAGATGTGTTTGTCAGGGATCGCCTTGAACTTCAAAAGCTTCCACATTCCACAGCTGCAACACAACACCTGTCCTGCCATTTTTACTTAATATTATTTAGTTAATTTAATATAATTACTTTCTTAATTATATTAGAATAATCCTGACCTACACTACAATTTATTTTTTAAAAACTAGCACTACCTACAACTAAAAGTTATACATTTCTTTATTACACAGGTATGTGTTTTAGGTATTTATTTTAATTATTTTATTTTAAAGTTTTAGTTATTTTTATTTATTTATATGTTTTATTTTTATTTATTTTAATTAATAAACCCCACTACCCCCTCTAAGCTTTACTACTGCTATTACAAAAACCTTACTACGAAGAAAACCTTACAGTTACCAATAAATTGTATCAGTATTTAAAAGATAAATGAACATAACAAGTAAAATTCACCAACAATTCACTTACCTCATTCCCTATGATGTCACATTTGATTTTCGTTAAATCTGGTTGGTCTATTAAGACCTGCAGGACAGCAACAGTACCCGTACCAGCAGCAGCAGCACCAACAGCTGCACCAGCAGCACCACCACCACCAGTACCAGCAGCAGCACCGGCAGCACCTGCACCATCATCAGCACCAGCACAAGCAGCACCAGCACCAGCAGGAGCAGCAGCACCAGCACCAGCACCAGCAACAGCAGCACCAGCACCAGCACCAGCAACAGCAGCACCAGCACCAGCAACAGCAGCACCAGCACCAGCAGGAGCAGCAGCACTAGCACCAGCACCAGCAACAGCAGCACCAGCACCAGCAGGAGCAGCAGCACTAGCACCAGCACCAGCAACAGCAGCACCAGCACCAGCAGGAGCAGCAGCACTAGCACCAGCACCAGCAACAGCAGCACTAGCACCAGCACCAGCAACAGCAGCACCAGCACCAGCACCAGCAACAGCAGCACCAGCACCAGCACCAGCAACAGCAGCACTAGCACCAGCACCAGCACCAGCAGCACCAGCACCAGCAACAGCAGCATTAGCAGCAGCCATAGCAGCAGTTGGCATATTTTGAACCCCTGGCTTGTCTCACGCTCTTTTTGAGCTCACAACTCCTCTCTCACTCTTTTTTAACTCATGCCTCCTCTCATGCTCTTTTTGAAATCACACCTCCTCTGGCGCTGTTTTAGAACTCACAACTCCTCTCGTGCTTTTATGAACTCACACCTCCTCTCGTGTTCTTTTTGAACTCTGGGCTATTCTCCCGCTCTTTTTGAACTCACACCTCCTTTCGTGCTTTTTTGAACTCTCATCTCCTTAATAGCCCCTTTTGAACTCACACCCCCTCTCGTGATCTTATTGAACTCACACCCCCTCTCATGGTCTTTTTGAACTCACAGCTCCTTTCTCGGCCATTTTGAACTCACACTTCCTCTCATGCTCTTTTTGAACTTATGCCTCTTCTCTCACTCTTTTTGAACTCATACGCCCTCTCATGGTCTTTTTTAACTCCAGGCTGCTCTCGTGCTCCTTTTGAACTTACACCTCCTCTCGCGCTCGTTTTGATCTCCCAGCTCCTTTTTTGCCTGTTTTGAACTCACACCCCCTCTAGTGCTCCTTTAGAACTCACACATTCTCTTACGTTTTTTGAACTCCTAGCTCCGCTTGTGCTCTTATTGAACTCCCGGCAACTCTCTTGCTCTCTTTGAACTCCCAGCATCTCTCCCGCTCTTTTTGAACTCCTGGCTACTCTCGCACTCTTTTTGAACTCAAACCTCCTCTCTCGCTCTTTTTGAACTCACACCTCCTCTCTCGCCCTTTTTGAACTCACACCTCCTCTCGTTCTTTTTGAATTCACACCTCCTCTCGCGCTCTTTTTGAATTCACAACTCCTCTCTCACTCATTTTGAACTCCCGGCTCCTTTCTCACCTGTTTTGAGCTCTCTCCTCCTCTCGCGCTCTTTTAAAACTCACACATCCTCTCGTGGTTTTTTGAACTCCCGGCTCCTCTCATGCTCTTTTTAAACTCACAACTCCTCTTGCACTCCTTTAGCACTCACACCTGCTCTTGTGCTCTTTTTGAACTCACACCTCCTCTCACACTCTTTTTGAACTCCCGGCCACTCTTGCGCTCTTTTTTCTACCTATTGCACTCCACCCACCCCCTCATGCCCCCCATTACCCCTATGCCAAGCTATAGCACTCCACCCACACCTTTGGCCCTTCATACCCCCTATGACAAACTATGGCACTTCCATGTCTATTTACCTACTATATACTGTATAGAACCAATTAACCCGAAAGTGACAGTAGGGTGTGTATAAATCTGTTTAAAAAAGTCATTAATTAATTACTGTCCACTATGTTAAAAAAAAAGTAATTTCTCTACAAGGCAATATAAGTGCTAATCATCTAGTCCCTTTAAAGTATCAATAATAGGAACAACAAACCATTAAAACCACTTAACTTTGTGTAAGTAAGTACTGTGAAATTGACTACAAAGATCAGAGAGCCAGAGCTGTCAATAAAGCAATATTTTTTCTGGGGTGTAGCCATTTCAACAAGAGTAGTGGGTGTCTGAGTTCTCAGCCAAGAACACAAAATGAAGCAGAGACTGCCATTACTAAAATTTCTAGCAGTGGCATTTCATTTGCACTCTAGCAAATGACAGGAATAGAGATAGGTGATGTTACAGAGGTAGAAATAGGCAGCCTTGGTGATGGAGAAGATATGGGATTGGAAGGCATCTTGGGTCAAGCTGGGCATTGAAGTTGGGATCAGTCCATTTCCAGCTCAGATACTGGTCAATGAGGAGGATGAAATCAACAGCTAAGGAATGGAGATTGTGGTGGGGACCTGAAAATGAAAACTTTGCACTTTCCAATATTTAATTGGAGGAAATTATGTGACTCTGCGTCAAATGTTGTTTGATATTGTTTCTGTGAAGTGTCTTGGGGCCTTCTGATTGCATTAAAAATGTGATGAAAAGGGAAGTAGCTATAGTAGACATGCTCCCATTACAATCTGGACTAATACCAATCAAAGAGGATTATTCCAGCCATCACAAAGTGATGAGTCTTCATCCCATTAGGCTGTTGCAGTAGCAAAAGGACAATGAACTATCATATTTCCCCACAAAGCCCCTGTCATATAAATACGACTTGTTAGAGAGCAAATGAAATGCCAGTGCCAGTTATTTCAGTAGATCAGTCACTGCTCTTAACCTCTGAAGAACTGAGTTTAAGTCAAAGATAATAGTCTTCTTTCACTGACAACTGGGAATTCTGTTCAGGCAATGTCAGTGTAATCGACAGTGAACATGTGTCCTCAGTACAAAATTGCTTTGTCATCTGATTCCAGATTCCAAGCTAAGGAATGCTCAAAACTGAGATTGCTGAACATAGACAGAACATATTGTTGCAGAGCAATTGGGAAAGCAGTTTTCTAAAATCACTTTGACATTAAGAAATGCTTTTTCTCCCTACAATCTGGAAAATCTGTGACATTCTATCACAGTTCAAGTGTCAATTTTCCATGTGGATGCACAGAGGGAATGCCTCCCATGAGAGGAAGTCAGGGGAAATGTAAGGAAAACTATCTGAAGCAAAGTGTGTGTGTGTGTAAATACATATCTGTGAAAATCCTTTCCCTGGCTCACAGCTACCCCTAACTAATGTTAAAGAAAGCTTACATATAAATAGCATCTTTCACAACCTCAGCACAACCAATTCTTCTGAAGTGTGGTCATTGTTACAGTGTAGAAAATACACCAGCAAATTTGAGCACAGCAAGATCTCATATATTCCCTCAGAGATGCAGAGAAATAGTTTTCCAGGTGTAAATAAAGGAAAGGAAATTGTTAATAAAGTCAACCAAGAATAGACAGAGCTTTGTTTTCAATGAAAAACATACAAGAGCATGAAATGAATAAGTTCAATCCATCAAGCTTGTTATTTCTGCAGACTTCATATCATTTACCCAACCGTAGGCTCTACATACATCTAATCTGTGAGAAGTTCGGCATGAATAATGATCGATCAGGCAATTCGAGAATATTCATTCATCTTCATTCTCCACTACTCAATCTGTGCCTGCTGTCTGTCATGAACCTTACCTTGCTTCCTGCTCAATCCCAAATAGCACAGAACCATTAGCCTATACCTATCACTAAAGTCACTAGTCTCATTCCATTTTTATCCAGCTCCCTTTTGAAGACTAGAGTACTATTAACAGGGTCTGGGAGAGGTGGTGGGGCGGGGCTTGGGGGACAGTGGGTGGGGGGGGGTTGCAGACGGTGCTCATCACCAGGGCCTCTGCCTCTAGGGGGCCCAGGCTCATTGGTCAAGTAGCCTGTCAGTCACGATGCTCAGTGTCCAAAGCAACCAATCCAGCATGTAGAGCATCTCGATTGATGGGCTGCTCAGTCAATGCTCTGAACAACAGCAATCATTGGCTGAGTGGGCAGGCCATTTTCCCCAGGCCCTGCATTTTTACCTCGTGTGCGGACTCATTTGAGGACTGTGCTGATAATGCTGTCTTTATTTCAGACCTCGCTGGGGCATAAGATAAGGTGAAGCCTAGCACCCCATGCTCGCCTCTACCCCCAGAAAACCCTTCCCGCTCAATAGTGTGCACCCGGGGGGGGTGGGGGGGGGGGGGGTGGCGGCGGGCCTTCCCCAACCTCATTGGCTGCATCCCCTTGACAGTATGTATCCTCCACTCCCCACCACCCTCCAGTGACCTCCCCAATCCCCAACCCCATTCGCTGAATCCCTGGACGGCCCAGAGCAACTGGCCCCAGAGCCACAATGTCCGAGTAATGAGGCTGCTGTTAATAACTAAAGAGATTAACACGGGCTATTGGAGCTGAAACATGTGGATGTTCCAAAGCATATCTCATGGCCTCGTGATCCCAGATTCAGTTTAGAAAATATGGGTACGCTACTTTGGACAGATTGGCAGTAATGCAGTCATACTGATTGGAAAACCTCTAACTTATCGCTCAGAGGACCAGGAAGGCAAGGTTTATGGAGGTAGACATCATTGATGAGGAGGATGATAGTCTTTAACCTGAGAACATGTTTCTCTCCCACCATTTTTTACGCCCACTGCTGCATTTAGTGCAATGAGGGGAGAAACATTCCCATAGGCCAGGATTTTATGTTCAGCGTGCGGGCAGTGCCTGACACGCCGGAGCATAATATGATGTGCGATGACGTTGGACGTGTGTCCCGATGTCATTGCGCACTCGCGCGATATTTCATTCGGCCTGCGTGCACCGGAGTTGGCTGCGTGCCCACTGATAATAGAAGGCTTATTAAGGCCATTAACAAGGTAATTAACTTGAAATTTACACTGCCCATCCAGCCTAACGGTTGGTGGGCAGGCGCAAAGGCCAAGGGGCCTTTACATTTTTTAGGAAACCTCATCCATGAGCGGGATGAGGTTTCCTAAAACTAATAGACATTAAATAAAAACTTTATTTTGAAATTAAAAACATGCCCCATCTCATGGGATACAGTCACAGGAGGGGACATGTTTTATTAAATTTTATTGTCTTTATTCATTTTTTTAAAAAGTGCTTCACTCTCCCTGAGGCAGTTCCGTGCCTCAGGGAGATTGAAGCGCTCTGCAAACTGCACTCCAGGCCAGCTCTCTCTCCTTCCCCCGCCCTCACAGGTAGCACTCAGCCTTGCTGCTTGCGATCCATACAGGGCGGGCCTTAATTGGCCCGTCCCCGTGAAATGTCAGAGTGGAGCCAATCGCGGGTGGTGGTCAGCAGTCGGCTTCCCGACTGTCTGCTCCTGCCAAACCCACCCAACAAGGGAGAAATTCTGGCCATAGAGTACAAAAGCTAAGAATCTTTGCTAAACCTGTATAAAACAGTTCGACCCCACTGTGACAATGGCTTCCAATTTTGGGCACCTGAAAAATGAGAGGGGGCGGGTTAAATGGGGGTGGGTGGGAGGTTAAGGGGCCTGGAAACAGACAAGGCGCTGGGCCCATGATTCCTCTCCCTTGCCCTGACTGTTGAGCCATGAGCTTCAAACCATCCACATGACTGTCTATGTTAACCTCCACAATATCACCAATCTCTGCCTCTATCTTAAGCCCGTCACTCCCAAAATCCTTACCTATACCTTTGTCATTTGCAGTTTTCAAAGTTCCATCCTACACAAATTCAAACTTATCCAGAGTTACAATCTGAGGTTATCCAGAACTCTTAAATGAAAACAAAAAATGCTGCAAATACACAATAGGTCAGACAGCACCTGTGAAGAGAAACCAAGTTAATGGCTGTAACTTTACAGTCCCATCGCAGCGGGGGTGGGGCTGTAAAATGCGGTGAGCCATTCTAAATTCCATTGGTTTCGGCGGGACAGTAAAGTCCTGCTGGCATTAAATTCCGGCCAATATTTCAGTTTATAATTATGACCTGAATTAGACCAGGACACATCGACGTAATTAGACTCTAATCTATCTAACTGAAAAGAGATTATTACGTCACATACACTGTCAGCCTGCATCAATTTTTCAGACAGGAGGGAACCAAATAGGTGGCATTGCTGTTGGCTTCAGCACCCCTGAATTGGAATGAGGGAATATCACAAATGTTCTCACTGATGAGCCTTAGTCAGTGCATGTATGTGAATTCATAACATGGCCAACTTCACCCCTGCCTCAACAATCAACTGCTGAAACCCTCACTCACGCCTAATGGACTCTAGACTCGTACTTCATATGTATTCCTGGCCAACCTCCCAGCTTCCATTTACGTAAACCTGAGTTCATCCAAAACTTTATTTTCCAATCCACACAAAGTTTTGTTCACCCATCACCCCTGTACTCACTAACCTACAGTGGCTCCTGTTCCAGCAAAGCCTCAATTTTAAAATTCTTATCCCTTATGCTCAATACTTTACATAGCCTGGCCTCACATTTTTCCCGGAATCTCCTCCAGCCCCACAGTCTTCCAGGATATCTGTACTCTTCCAATTCTGGCTTCACCTCCAATATTAAACACTTGTCTTTTGTTGCTTCAGCTGCTTAGGCCCAAAACTTTGGAATTCCCTCCCTAAACCTCTCCACCTGTCTACCTCTGGTTTCTTCTTTAAGCTATTCTTTAAAACCTACCTTTTTAACCAGTTTCTTTGATGTCTCTAAGTGCATCAGTATTAAATTTGGCTGATGGCATTCCCATAAGTTGCTTTGGGATATTTTATTGCATTAAAGACACAACATAAATGTTAGTTGCAGTTGTAGTTTTTGTGAATATTAGGTCCCGATTCTGTTCTGGGAACCTCTGCTGCTTGGCCAAGTAGTCAACACACAGAGTGGAGTTTAATGCCCTCACTCATGGTGAGTTTGGTGATGAGCTATATTTATTCAGTGGAAGGGTGGTGGGTACCCACCCAATTAAATGGATGGTCTTCCTGCCTCAACCCCAATTGAGGTCCTTAAGGGGTCAAGTAATGCCCATTTAAGGACCTCATCTTGCTGCCACAGTTTTCACCCAGCAGAGGGTGTGGAGCAGGGAGCATGACAAGCAAGCCCAGTTGGGATTGCTTGCAGGTCCCAGCGCCCAGGTGGAGTGGCGAGGGAAATTCCTTGTTCAAAGGCACTCAGTGCCTGATCAAGGGACTTGGCATTGGGAAAAGGGGGCCCCCTTGCCTTTGCTGCTGACTCCCCTCAGCTTCACAAGCCCACCCCATGACTCCCCCTCCTCCCATCACTCACCTGTGGCCTGAGATCCAGCCACAATACTAGGCTTCAGGCGGGTTTTGATAGAGCTGCTGTCATCTGGTCCTTGATCCCCGGAAAGGCCCACGACTGTCCAGTTAAGTGCCTGAGTGGCACTTAACACGGCAGGCTTTCCAAAAGAGAGGTGATGCAGAACTTTTGCTGACTCTCCAGCCGGGTTTTGGGGGGGTTGGGGGAGTGCGGGGAATGAGACACCTGTTGTCTCCATTAAATACCGCCCACGGTTACTGACTAGTTTTTGAGCCGAAGGGTGATGTGATATACTGGAGAGCTGCCAGAATACACAGAACTGTACCTCAGCATGAATCAGCATCTTTGGGAGAGGACAGCAGAAACAAATGGGTGGAAAACATTCTGTTTATTTTACCAATGTCCCAAAATGAAGTCAGTTATTGGTAATAGTCCAGACTAAACTTCACCCTAATAATGTAGGTTTAACAGTAAGTATATTGTGATTTCCAAAGTCATTATGGTGAAGTCTTGTGATAAAATACATGTTATAAAATGTATTATGTTGTTTCTGCCTCTCTATGATCATGTTTAGAAATATGTCTCAATTCCAAAGGATTAACAAAACATGGAAAGGAAGTTCTGTAATTGTAAGCAGCGCTGCAGACTCAGAATAGAATTTATCCAGAGAGTGAAGGTTAAAGCCACCACCTGCACAAACACTCAACACGGTCTTCCCTGTGGCAGCTGTTTAAACATATTGGCCAGTTTGGTATTAAATGATTGGTTTTGGGTTTTATTCAAAGCAAAAATCAAGTTTAGAAATCTCCTGGCTCAATTAAAAACTAATGACTACATTAAAGGGAAATATTCAACATAGTAAGCTTGGTTCATGTGTTTGAGAAATAAATATGGGTGTTACAATCAGGTGAGGAGGGATCGAAGAATTCCCCTCCTTTCCTTCCTTGTTTGACCACAACAGATTTGTTTGTTTTGGATAATGTTTTGGATAAGGATATCCTTTCCAAAATTTAGTATGCACTTAATTGTTTACATGATGTAATCATAAAGAACTTGGGTTTAACAAAGTAGGAGTTTAGTTTTATTACGCTAAAACTGTTTGGGGTAAAGATCATAAAAATATGCTCTGACTTCTGCACACATGCACACTCGAAGCTCACACACACAAATACAGGTCATAGAGTAGGGGAGGGTAGATTTGGCTAAATTAGCGTTAGTAACATAAAAAAAGTTCACAGTTTGTAGCTTGGTCTTCATTGGTTCCTGGTAGAATCCAATTGTCTTGCTTCCAAGGCTGAGGCAGTTTAAAACAACTGTGACTGGTATTTCCTCATCTCTGGCAATGCTGCCATGAAAGTGAATTCTATCTTTAAAAAACCTCTGTCTACTGCAAAATGGAGACACAGTCAAATTAGGGTCCAAGCTTTTAGTTGGGTGGCTTAACTGCTAGTCCAGTTCGGCTGAAAACACACACAAAGTGCTTGACTTGTCATGTGACTTCTCTCTCCAACTGCCAGCAAATAAAACAATAATTGGATATTCCAAGCAATTAACCTTTGAATGGTTCATTTTCAGCTGCTAAATATCATAGGTGATTGTCATAGATATCTTATTAATAGGGCAGGGAGGAAGGTATTTCACAGTCCCTGGGGGTGCTTTTTGCAGGTGTGCCATCTCCTCTTCATAGGGTTGGCATGTGAAATTTATACAGTAATGTAAATTAGTGTCAACCATTTTGATGTAGTTTGAAATCACTTTAGTCTGTTTCAGAAAATATCTGTCTTTTTAAAAGTCCAATTTCTGTTTCCAGCCAATGAATAAAAATCTGTATTTGACATGAACACATCTTGATCACACGGGTGTTTTTTTTTATGGTTAATGATGTGTTCACTGCCAATAAAAACAAAGCTTCTGCTGACAACTGTCATTTATTGTGTGACACACTATATGGGATATTGGAGTACAATGAGTTACCAGTGTTAACTGATGTTATAGTACCCTCTGATTCCAATATGGTGGCTCCTACAATGAAGTATGTTAGTAATGTTTAGCTCATTTAAAGCATGCAGTCTATAATGATACAAAAGCAAAATGCTGTGGATGTTGGAAATCTGAAATAAAAACAGAAAACACTGGAAATTCACTCTGTGAAAAGCTCTGTGAAGAGAAAAGCAAAAGTTAATGCTTTCACCAGAACAGGATACTTTGGTTACAGTGGAAGGTGTCTCTTGGACGTGTTCAGCATTTTGTGATACAGATCATGAAGTAGTTGTGTGCAGAAAATCTGAATTGATTGGTGCTTGTAACACCAGAAAATCACATACACATTTCATAACAATTGAAATAATATTGTCAAACAATAAGCATTATATCCGAACTAGGAGCATAATTTGAACATTTCTTAATTTTAATGCCACGATTCCTTATTGATTGGTCTACTTACACTGATTTAAAAAAAAATAAACAGGACAATAATTTGTTGAAGCATTGAAAGCCAACTTCTTCTGCAATTAATAGGACTGTACGTGTTAACCACATATTTGGACCTGACACAACATAAGCATGGAATATAGCTTGTCTTAGTTGACTTCACTTTTACATCTTGGGTTCAAGTTTCATTCTAGGACCTGACACATAAATTAATCTAAGTGCGCAGCATTGAGAGAGTGCAACATTGTCAGAGATGCTGATCTAGAAACTTAACCGTGCCTGAAAACAGTCCCTTGGTTGGTGGACCACATACTACATCTTCCTGCTTATTTGGCACTGGGATCAGATGAAATTTATGCTGGCAATTCATTAACAAAAAACAAAACTTGCATTTATATAATGCCTTTCACAGCCTCGGATGTCCCAAAATTACGTAAGTCTCCATTTTCTAATTGTCCATGTAGTCTCATATAAGTCACATATTTCATGGTTCTTAAAACATTCTTCATGAATATTTTTGTCATTCGACCAAAGGTACATGACTTTGTTAGTCAGAGAAGTGAAGATAATTTTCAACTTTGCCCTCTCATTATACAGACCACACAATCTTCATTTCTATTTATTTCAAAAGAAATAAAAATTGGGTGGATTCTCTAAACGTTTGCTGATCCATTTGCTAGTTCATAGCCTAGATAGTGATGTTGAAAATTAACCCATGTTTTCTTGAATGTCCATATATGGTGTATAAAGATTTTGCCATTATGTTGCATTTAATTTTCTATTATACCTCACTCCAGCTCTACTGTGTTACATATTGTATTCACTTGGTCTCATATCTCTCACTATACATTCTTACCGTTACTCTCCCTTTTTACTGTGCACACTGTAAATGTGGGTATCAAATCAGCTTATTTAAAAAAAAAACATTTATTTTTCCAGTTTCACAAGAAAGTGTGCACTCCTCCAAAATATTCACACTGAAACCCATTTACACTGCATTAGGATCTTATTTTACTGCATTATGACGTGGTCCTCAAATGTATATGCATTGTAACCAATACAAAATCAACAAATGGAAAAGGTGCAGAAACAAGTGTTCTTGACTGTATGTTGTAACAAAGCAAAAATAAAACAAATACTTTGCCGCAAAAACCATTAGGGGATTCAGCACCAAGCGTTTGTTGCAAATCATTACACTTGTTGAAATGCTTTGGGAAACAAATTAATCTTCCTTTTTGACATAGGAAGATTTCCAACCTTTATTAGTGTTTACTGGTGGTGGTGGTGTGGGGGGACCTGCAGGGGAGGGGGTTGCAAAAGCTGGTGGTGGCGGCAGGGGAGGCCTTGGGGGGAGGGGGTGTGGGGGCTGGTGGTGGTGGCGGGGGAAGCCTTGGTGAGGGAGGGGGTGTGGGGGCTGGTCTTGGTGGTGGACAGCTGGTGCTTGTCCATTTTATATAGTTTCATTACAGTGTTCACTGCTGTGCTGAGGTTGAAATGTGCTGCATTTCCCTCGCCTTAAAAATGATAGGACTGAGTTTGCACATTGGGAACTGACAAAAACAAGCGGAATTGCATTTACTAACTGTTAATAACACGTTTGATAATCAGTTCCATGTAACTAAATATCTGGCAGAGTGTACAACAGATGACCAATGCTAAGGAGATGACCAATGCTAAGGCTCCTTTGGCAGTACCTTCCAAACCCACACCTCTACCATCTAGAAGAACAAGGGCATCTGGCACATAGGAACACCACCACCTGAAGTTCCCCTCCAAGACACACATCATCCTTACTTGTTACCATATCGCCGTTCTTTGCTGTTGAAGGGTCAAAATCCTGAAACTCCCTTCCAAACAGCAATGCAGACGTACCTACAGCATATGGACAGTAGCGGCTCAAGAAGGCGTCAAATCACCACTTTCTCAAGGGCAATTAGAAATGGACAACAAATGTTGGTCTTGCAGTGACACTTAAATCCCATAAAATAATTTAAAATTCACCTGCTTTACACCCACACCCAAGTCCAATTTCACCCCCATACTTTTAGCTCTAGTGGCAAGAGTTACATTATAATTAATTTGGAAACTGTGCTAAGGTTGGTCAGCAGGGCCATGTGCAATTTGCAACATGGTTGCAAAGTTTTAGAAGGTAGCTATTCCACAGAATTTCACACTGATCATATCAGTAGATTCCAATCATTTCAGCGACAAGTCTGATTAAGTGAAATAATTTTGCATTCCAATAACCAAATCCTACTTAGGGTTGTGAGGTGAAAGGGTGAGGGTCATCATGCTCTTCCCTACTCCTGCAGTGGCCCACCCGTATTCCCTATTCCCCAGCACAAAACAAGCTTTCCTGCTACAATTTAAAACATTCAGTGCTTACTCTGTTTAAATAAAAGCAGAATTGTCCTAATTTCTCCAGCAGCACCTTCCAGAGTTTATTCAAAAGAGATGATGATATTACAGCTCTGAGAGAAAAAAAAACAGCCGTAATGTTACCAAGTGTACAGGTAGATTCTATTCTCCAATGTAGTTCAAGGTGATACATATGTCTTTTGAGTAAACTATGGAGAGATATCTCTTGTGTTATATTTGTGCATTTTGCTGAGCAAAGCAATGAGTGTTTGCACAGGAACCATACATCAGTGCTGTCCCATTTATGGATGATCAAGTATCACATGTTCCTATAGGAATTGATCACTGTTTAACAGGATAGTGTCTTGCATTTATTATTTCATGCGAGAGAAGCACTTGCTGAGATCAGCGTGGTGTGTGCTGCTATCAGAAGCATAACAATTACTTGTACCTTCATTTAATGACCACAGGGTTTGATACATGGAAGGCAAGGGCCAAATTCAGACAGACCAATATAATAATAGAGCTTATTATATTGCATAGTTAACATCCAGGGTGGGAGGGGCATTTGATTTAGCAGGATGACACCGCTGCATGGTGGCTTAATTTAAGTGACAATAAGTTTGCAGGAGTGATACTAAATCAAAGGACAATCTTCTGTGATTGCTAACAATTTCATGTGATTCAATACATCATTCACTATAATCAGGGTGACTGGAGATGTCATAAGATCTTTCCATTGCACATCTCACTCTCACTGGGTTAAAATCCTGGAACTCCCTCCCTAACAGCATTGTGAGTGTACCTTCACCGTATGGGCTGCAGCAGTTCAAGAAGGTAGCTCACTACCACCTTTTCAAGGGCAACTAGAGATTGGCAATAAATGCTGGCCCAGCCAGCGAGGGCCACATTTGTGAATCAATAAAAAAATACTCCCCTCTCCCAGTTCCAACAGCCATCTGCCCTTTTACATATTCCTATCCAGATCATCCTGTACATAGTTTCACCGTCTGCACAAAAGCCACACCTTTATTATTCGTCACTCTGTCATTCTGGCTGATATTCAACACCCTGCTGAGAAAGTGCCTGGACTAGGCTTGTCCAACTCGTGGCCAGGGGGCTGAATTCCAGCCCTCGAGCCCTCTGGACTTGGACATAAAAGTGGCTTACATTTGAAAAATGCTGTAAAGCTGCTCATCCAATCACAGGCTGGTTTCTCCCTGCATTGGCTGCTGATAGGCTTACTTGAGACAGGATAATTTATTATGGGGAACGAGAAAAAAGCAGAAACATTTAACAGATATTTTGACCAGGATTTTTGTGGAATTGGAAAGTCTCTGCAGACCTTCAAAAATGATGGGTGGGATCCAAATGTGAAAGTCCTTCCCCATTTCAGACGTATCCAATTTTTGCCAGAAGGGGAAAGGGGGTGGGGTGTGATTCACACATGAGGGAAAACCAAACGCAGCAGGGCCATTTAAATTCAGGGTTGAGTTCAAACAGTCCTAATTCTGGTTGTTGCAAGGGCCTTACTTCACAATGAAAGAGTCACAAATTGATGACATAGACATAAATGCTCTTGAAGGACAGAAGAGGTCTGTTTAACTGTCATGATCTGAAATTATTTATATCCCCAGCCCTTTCAAATTGAAAAAAAGGAAAAACTCTGCTCTAACAGTTGTTTGTTGACATTCCTCTAAGGGGTCTTTATGAATGCTTGGCTGATTTCCAAAATATACAATTTCTCAGCAGTGGGCTTACTGAGCGCACAGTTTATTGAAAGTTTAAAAAGCCTATTAAAAGAATTATCTGGGGGATATGAATAGAAGTGTATTTGTTTTTATAAGAGATTAAGCACTTGAGATCTAAAAAAAAAGCTCTGAATGGTCTTTCATGAATGGAAGGTTTTGTGCTATCAAGCCTCTATAGTGAAATCTGTGTTAGGTTTTTAGAGTTTTATTTTATTTAATCTCCACATGGTTCCTGAGGTCTGCCCAGATATTGGGTGGATACTGTATGAGTTGGCATGGAGGTATAAAGTACCATGGGAGTGGGTTAGGGCATGAGTTGGCAGGGGAGTATAAGAGGTCACAGGGATGGATGGGGGCATGAGTTAGCATAAGTTGGCATGGGGTATAAAGGGCCATGGGGTTGTGTGGGGGTATGATGGGCATGAGTTGACATGGAGGGTATAAGAGACTAAGGGGCATGGGTGGGGGGATGAGGGCATGTAAGGGGTGAGGGATAGAGAGCTTAAAACTTTATAAGATAACTGGGACAAACAGCCAGAGAACCGAGGCAGGCCTTCTAACTGACCTGCTTTGGCACTCGCCCACCCGACACGCTACTTCAGGGTCAGTAGGATTGATTCTATCCCACCCTTCACCAGCACCTCAGCAGCCCCTCACCAGTATAACACCAATTTATATACCCTTTTGTGGGGGTCTGGTAGCTTACCCAGTGTCAATCATCTATCTACTATTCTGACCAATGGACATAGGACAAAGTGTCAGGGTGGTTACCACCCCCCTTGTGTGTCACCCAGCTCAAAGTCAACTTTTTAGTTTATATCTTGTTTAGGGTTATATCCTGGTCCTTTTTAAACAATTGCATAGATAAGGGGGTACAGAAGATGCCATCTTAACTTAGGAATGAGAACATGAACTAAGCGACCTAGCCTGTTTCCACAGACAATTTAAAAATTGTTGCCTTTTTAGAAAGCTTTCCAGGGGGTTTTATATTATGCAGAAAATGTCTGTTTATTCAAGACCCCAATTTCTTACAGAAGGTCCAAGAAGATTGGAAGTTAGCACATTTGACAACACAATTCAAAAAGGAAGGGAGTCAGAAAACAGGGGACTACAGGCCAATTAGCCTGCCATCAGTTTTTGAAAAAACGCTGGAATGTATTATTAAGGAAGTCCTAACAGTGCACTTAGAAGATCATAGCACGATCAGGCAAAGCCAATATGATTTTACGAAAGGGAAATCATGTTTGACAAATTTATTAGAATTTTTTGAGGACGTAACCAATAGGGTAGATCAAGGGAAACCAGTAGATGCAGTATATCAGGATTCCTGAAAGGCATTCAATAAGGTGCCACACCAAAGGTTAATAGGCAGGATAAGCGTTTAAGGAGTGGGGACAACATATATGCATGAATAGAGGATTGATTAATGGACAGGAAGCAAAGAGTAGATATAAATGGGGCATTCTCACGGTGGCAGGCTATGACCAATAGAGTACCGCAAAAATTAGTGCTGGGGCCTCAGCTCTTAGCACTCTGTATTAATGACTTAGACAAAGAGACAGAGGGTGGAATTTTCTGTGCCCGCTGGTGTCGGGCATGTTCGGCAACATGACAAGCAACATGGCGAGAAGGCCAGTTTGTGATCGTCCACTCAGTCCGCTGAAGAGTCACAGCGAGCCGTAGCTGTTTGGCGCCTAGCTAGACACCCAGGGTCTATAGATGCCATCATTCATTCCTGCAGATGACTGAGAACCAGTGTTGCCGAAGACTGCACATGTCTAGGGAACTGGTTGGTCACATCTGCCAGCTGCTGCAGGATTTGGTGCCACGGGGACATGGATGGCATCCAATGCCAGTGACCGTGAAAGTGAATGTGGTGCTCAATTTTTACACCAGTTGCTCCTTTTAGGGCTCCACAGGTGACCTTTGTGGAATGTCTCAAACCTCCGGCCACAAATACATCCATCAAGTCATGGATGCCATCTTCGCAAGGGTGCACAACTTTGTGTATTTTGCCCAGGACTAGGAGAGCCAGGATGCAAGAGTGATTGGATTTGCTCAGATCTCAGGTTTCGCACAGGTGCAGGGTGCAATCAACTACACTCAGGTGGTGCCCAGATCTCCATCACCTCAAGCGGTCAACTATGTCAACCGCAAAGGCTTTCATTCCTTGAATGTGCAGCTGGTGTGCAACCATCACAAACGCATCCTTCAGGTTTGCGCATGGTCTCCAGGGAATCCTAGGTTCTCAGTTGGTCATAGATCCCTGAAGTCTTCCAGGCTCTACAGAAGCTGCAGGGTTGGCTCCTTGGGGACAAGGGCTACCCGCAGAGGCTGTGGCTGATGACACCTGTGCGCCGGCCTCAGACTGCAACAGAGTGCAACAGAGTGCAACTTGCTACAGTTATACATGGCTTTGGTGAGACCACACCTGGAACCCTGTGTGCAGTTTGAGTGTCCATATTTAAGGAAGGATATACTCACATTAGGCACAATATCGCACAATCTCATTTGACTGGTCCCTTGGATGAAAGGGTTGTACCACATTGAGAGGCTGAGTAAATTTGGCCTATCCTGTCTGGAGCTTCAAAGAATAAGAGTTGATCTCATTAGAACATACAAGATTCTGAAGAAGATTTACAGGGCAGACACCGCGAGGTTGCTTCCACTGGCTAGGGAATCTAGAACGGTGGGGGCGGGGGGTCGGTGCGGTTGGGGGTGAGGGGGGTGGTATAGTTTCATGATAAGGGGGCAATCAGTTAGGACTGAGATAAGGAAAAATTTCTTTGCTTAAAGGGTTAGGAATCTTTGGGATTCTCCACCCCAGAAGGTTGTGGATGCTCCATCAATGAAGAATAAAAAATTAAAGATAGTAAACTGTATACCATTTAAGAGAACATTTAGCAGTTGTATTATTCTATCTTTGACACTAGACTGCCATTAAACACTGTGGACTCCTTTTTTATTCATTGATGGGATGTGGATGTCGCTGGCTAGGCCAGCATTTATTTCCCATCCCTATGTTTTTTTATTCATTCAAGCGCTGTTCCCTTGAGAAGATGGTGGTGAGCTGCCTTCTTGAACCACTGTAGTCCATGTGGTGTAGATACATCCACAGTTCTATTAAGAAGGGAGTTCCAGGATTCGACCCAGCGACAGTGAAGGAACGGTGATATATTTCCAAGTCAGGATGGTGAGTGGCTTGGAGGAGAACTTCAAGGTGATGGTGTTCCCAAGTGTTTGCTGCCCTTGTCCTTCTAGGTGGGTAGTGGCTATGGATTTGGAAGGTACTGTCTAAGGAGCCTTGGGCCTGAATTTTACGTTCCGAGTGCCTGACCCAAACGCACGCGAAATTGCAGGAAATGACGCTGGGCGTGCGTCCTGACTTCTTCATGCACGCAAGCAAAATTGGGATCGGCGGGCACATGCGGGAGTCAGAGTTGCGCCCGCTGACAGTTAAGGAGCCAATTAAGGCCATTATAAAGCCTATTGTTCATGATGTTACATTGCCCTTGTGATTTTGCACGCATCGCACAGGCAAAATGGGCAAGCTTACAGCCCGTTTTTAAAGAATTGTCATCCAAGGGTGGGATAAAAAGGGTCTGGACCATTGCCATTGTGCGTAGTGAGCAGTTTAGGAGATAGTTTGCTGGTTGCTCAGTGACGCTTGACAGCTTTATCCCTGTTTTGAGCTTCAGTTTTTGCATTGCTAACCTTCATTTCAGGAATCATTGGTGTCTCCAAGGCTCCTGGAGGATTTATACCTTGTGGACCCTTCCAGTTACTAGACAGCCTTCTGTTTCTCTGGTAATAGAGATAGTCTAGCCCACGGGTGGCACCTTCTCCAGGGAGGAAAAGAGGGGCAGAAGGGAGAGGAGTTTAGGTGTCTATAGGCAGTGTCCAAGGGAGCGACCTGTAGGAGGAGAGGTGTGGGCACAGAGGATGCAGTGCCAGCAGCGAGCCCAAGGCAGAAGGGACCACAGAAGATACCACTTTCCTGCTGCCAGAGTGTACCGGCACCAATGCAGCTACCTCAACATGTCAGAGCCCAGTGCCGAAGGAGCCTCCACCTCTCCAGGGAGACTCTGGCCTCCATATGTCAGATGATTGGGCCAGAGACCACCTCCAGCTGTGTGGGTGGACATACCATACTAGTGGCTCTGAAGGTCACAGTGACCCTCAAATTCTTTGCCTCCGGCTCTTTCCAGGGGTCAGTGGGGGATCTGTGTGAAGTTTCCTAATCAGCTGTCCATAGTTGCGCCAAGCTGGTGACTGATGCTCTGTTCAGGCGGGTACTGACGTTTGTTAATTTCTAGACTGACGAGGCCAGCCAGGCTGACTGAGCCAAAGGGTTTGCAGCATTTTCTGGGCTCCCCCACATCTAGTTTGCCATCGACTGCACATATGTGGCCATCAAGGCACCAGTAGGTCAGCTGGGTGCCTTTGTCAACAAGAAGGGATTCCACTCCATGAACGTGCAGATAGTGTGTGACACAAGAAGCAGATTCTGCAAGTCTGTGCAAGGCACCCTGGCAGCTCCCATGACGCATACATCCTCAGGCACTCACAGATGCCGGGGCTGTTCATGCTCCAACTCGACTGGGTAGAAGGCTGCTGGGTGACAAGGGCTATCCATTGAAAACGTGGCTTATGACTCCTCTCCGCCATCCAGAAGCAGAACAGAGGTATAATAGGAGACATGTCTCCACAAGGGCGGTGATAGAGAGGACCATAGGCCTGCTGAAGATGAGATTCAGATGCTTGGACTGTTCAGCGGGAGCACTACAATACCCTCCAGAGCATGTGTCTCTGATAGTGGTTGCATGCTGCACTCTCCACAACTGTCTCTGGCAAGGGGGGACCCACTGGAGGAAGGAGATCTTGAGGCAGCTGCACAGGCCACAGATGATGACTCCAGTGGTGGATCAGAAGAGGAACCTGGGGAAGAACATGATGAGGACGTGGGGGCAGACCTCTGGAACCTTCAGGGAGGCAGGGACATGAGGGAGGCCTTGATTCAATGCTCTTCAGCTAGGCTGCCAATGGACTGCTTCCACCTCATGCCAGGGGTGCTGCCTCCATCCCAGATGTTTAAAATGACCCTTTCCAAAGTCCACTCAGTGCCTGTGCAATAAAATTTAGTGCCACTCAGGTCCAGCATGAGATATTGGCCTCCCTGCACTTACAAAACAAGTGAAGCATATTCAGGCCATTAACACAAAAGCAAAATTGATATAATGTTGGCACTCAAAGAAAATGAACATAACAATATAAGGTGTTAATGGTCACACCTGAAAACAAATTAACAAAACATGGCAGAACAGAAGATGTAAACAGATGTGAACAGTCCCTCTTGTGCTCATGGTGCCTTAAATTTGCGTTTGCGAGTGCTGAGTCTTGGTGACTCTCCCCAAACCCCACCACCTCAATGGCAGCAGCATTGGAGGAAACCTGCTGACCCTACTGTACTGTTGGACTTGATGACCTTGGCAGTTGTCCTCTGGCCAGTGGAGCCTGTGCAGGCTCGCCTGGGATGGAGCGTTCAGCGCCATGGCTGGGCACTCCTCCCTCATCGTAGCCTCATCAGATGCCACAGTCACTAGCGGGGGAGGGCCGGTGGGGGGGGGCGGTGGGGGGGGGGGGGGGGGGGGGGGGGGCGGGCAGTGGAGCTATTGCCATCATCCAGAATGCCCTGCGAGGAGCCCACAGAGATGAGAAGAAGCTTATGTGCCAATGTGAGTTTGGTCTGGACCTTCCTGCTCACCGTTGATTGTCAAGAAGATATAATGTCTATAATGTTATTCGAAATTATTTTAAAATAGAGCTCTAGTGGTGTCCGTGTCTGTGTCTGTGTGTGCGTGTGTGTGTATCTTAACTTGATTAAAGCCAGGTAGTCTAGAGCCTTTGATGTATAGAAGTAGATTTTAAATGGTAATTAGGTAGACATAGGGAAGTTACAAGGTGAAGTGAAAAGAGGGCAATTTGCATTTTCAAATAAACCATTCAGAAGAATGGGTGAAATATCACACCTAGCCAGAAGAAGCAAAACAATATGTTCATTGTTTCCGAAACTTATTAATAAAATTGGTGCTATGAAAGGAGTTCCATTTTTAGAAGAGGTGAAGTTCAAAAGACCTGGTGATTCAATGAGAATTTGCATTCAAAGAAGAAAATATGTATAAAGGAAGAGGGATTCTAAGGCTCCAGCCTGTAAGTCTCAAGCCGCCCTCTGCAAGGAGCCAGAGTCTGTTTAAATCTATGCGTTTAACTGTTGTAACAGTACTGGTGTAACTAGGGGCACAATCTTCAGTTCTGCAAGCGGGGGCGGGCCTGCTCGCTGATATATAAAATGATGCGCGGTGACATCAGCTGTATATCCCGATGCCACCGTGCGTCATTTAGATTTCCAGTTTGGCGGGTGCGCAGCCGGCTTGGCTGTGTGCCGCCGAACTGTCAAAGGCCTATTAAGGCAATTTACCTAACAATTAAAATAGTTAATGGAACGACCCATCCAACCTTAAGGTTGGCGGGCAGGCGAAAAGCCCAGGCGGCCTTCGCATTTTTCATGGAACCTCATCCACGGGTGGGATTAGATTTCATGAATGATTTTAAATTTTCTCAAAAATTTTTATTGAAATTAATGCACATGTTCCAGCTCATCTGACAGTTTCTCAAGAGGGGACATGTCATAAAATATTTTTCAACACTTTATTGAACTGGTAAAACTTAAAATTAATTTCCCTGAGGCACCTCAGGGAGATTTCTGCGCTCTTTTGCACACAAAGAGAGCACTCCCGACTCAGGGAACACACCCCACGCCCCCTGCCTGCACAGCACTTCTGGGTGCGCGTAACTTTGGGCAGGCCTTAATTGACAAGCCTATGTAAAATGGCAGCGCAGACCTGATCGGGGGAGCCAATTGGGTCCATGCCCACCCACGCCGATCCCCACACAACCCAGCGATGGAGAGAAAATTCTACCCTAAGATTCAGATTAATTAGGGGATTTTTGTATTTATTATAGTTGTAATTTTGTAGGCATATGCATGTGCTTACAATCTATCTTGTATTAAAAAATGTTTAATTTAGTTTCATAAAAACCTTTTGAGAGCTATTACCACTGAATTTAAAGCCTGCATCTCGAAACATACAAATTGCAAAATAGGCTATGACAGTTGTTTAAAGTTTCCTTCTGCGATTTGAACAGCTCAACCTTTACCATCGGCTGTGTCATAATAATTGAGGGCTTTCTGGGGGATATATTTGAAATTCCTTAACTTTTTTGGAATTGGTGAATCTTAAGATAACGAGTATGAGAAGCATTTTGAATTCAGGGGTGGGTATGAGGTAGTTTTGAGGCAGTGAGACTGCAAAAATGGCTGTATCCTTGGCCAAATCTTTTTTGGGAGTAGAAGATACAACTCTGATTGAGTTATAGAAAGTATCCAAGAATACGTTAACAGAGTTGGTGGATAAATTACAATTTGGGTTACTTACAGGTGCTAGGAAAGCAGATATAATTGTAGGTATACCATGGTATTTAAAGTTGGAAATGATGCCTGGCACCAGTGAGTTAAAGACGGAGGTAGTGAGACTTCAGTTAGAAACAAAGAAGCTCGAACTTGAACAAACAAAGGAAATGAAAGAAACTGGAGCAAGAGGCAGCAGAAAAAGAAAGGGTATTTCAAAGGGAGCAAGCAGAAAGGCAGGAGAAAAAAAGGAAACTGGAACTGGAATTCCAGGCAAGAGAGAAGGATAAAGAAAGAGAGGCAAGGGAAAGAGAGAATGAAAGAGAAAGGGCATACCAGTTTAAAAGGCTGGAACTTAAAAAAGAGATCTCAGATTCTACAGAAAGTTCTGATGAGGAAAAACCTTTAACCTAAAACCCAGTCGGGAGGTAATTAAGTTTGTACAAGCTCTTCCAAAGCTTGAGGAAAAAGACGTTGAAGCATTCTTTATTTCATTTGAGGAGATAGCTATGCAGATGAAATGGTCACAGGAAAACTGGACATTGTCATTACAATCCAGGTTGGTGGCTAGAGCACATGAGGTATATGTTTCGCTGACAGAAGAAATGTTGGTGAATTATGATGTGGTAAAAAAGGCTATTTTGAGTGCATATGAGTTGGTTCCTGAGTCATACAGGCAGAAATTTAGGAATATGAGAAAACAGTCTGGGAAAACTTATATTTAGTTTGAAATAGTAAAACAAAGTAATTTTGACCGGTGGATACATGCATTAAAATAGAGGCAACATATGCAGCTCTTAGAGAAGTAATTCTTTTGGAAGAATTTAAAGATTCAATTTCTTTGGTAGTTAGAACTAATGCAGAGGAACAAAGGATTTAAATGGTAAGACAAGCAGCAAAGATAGCTGATGATTATGAGCTAGAACATAGAGCCAAACATTTCTTTTGTCACACTTTCAAATCGGAAAAGAATTGAAAGTGGGAAGGTGAAAGGAAGGTAGGTAGTCAGGGAAGAGAAGGAGGAGGTGGAAATTCCCAGGAAGTTTTTACTCAAAATAAAAAGGAAGGTGCTGAGGGTAGGAGTGACATTTGAAAGTTGAGGTATTTTCATTGTAATAAAGTTGGACTCACAAAGTCAGTGTGCTGGAAATTGCAAAGAAAATCTCTCGGAATTATAGGAGTGCAGAAAAGTTCTGGAGGTAAAATTACTGTGGGTTCTGAGGTTCAAGCACTGGAAATATCAATGGTTTATGTGCAAGTAAAACAAGGAGAATCAATGATAGGTAAAGAAGTGGGAATATGTTTACAATTTGCTCAAGGGGGTTCTAAGCAGCAGGTTGCAGAAATGTTTAAAGATTATGTTTGCGAAGGGAAACCCTTCTATGTGTACAGGGTGGATTAAGTAAAAATATTAAAATTTTAAGAGACACAGGGGCTAGACAATCCTTAATGCTGTGGGATAGTGAAATTTGTTGTTCAGAGAGAGTATTTCAGGAACAGGTGATAATAAGTGGGGTTCATGGAGATGCTAAACCTATTCCATTGTGGAAGGTAAATTTAAAGTGTAATTGGAAAACTGGCAGAGTGATTGTTGGGGTGATGGAAAAATTACGCACTGCAGGGGTTAAATTTATTCTCTGTAATGATGTAGCTAGATCACAAATGTGGGTGATGCCAATGGTAGTTGAAAAGCCTGTAGAAGTGTTTTCAACAGAGGTGTGCAAAGGAGCATCCTGGATTGTTTCCAGATCATGTGATAATGAGATCACAGGCTCACAGGTTGAAACAAGAAAAACAAGGAGAGGCAGTTCAAAGGCAGGAAGAAGGTATTGAAATCCAATTAACAGGCACTGTGTTTGATATCATTGTTCAGAAAAACACAGCGGAGGAAAAGGCAGCTGAGCTACTTAACTCAAGGTGGTTAATGGAGTTACAGAGAAATGATTTGCAAATATAACATTTATGTCAGACAGCATACTCAGAATCAGAGGCAAAATGTATTTGAGAATGTTATTACCTTAAGACTGATATTTCAATGAGAAAATGGAGGCCGGATCATGTCTCAGCAAATGAAAACTGGAGGGAGGTACATCAGATTGTTATCCCATTAGGGTACAGAAATGAGATTCTCAGAATAGCTCATGAAATTGCAAGGGGGGAAATTTAGGAACTAGGAAGACATAGGCAAAAGTACAGAAACAAACCTATTGGCCTCGATTGCATAAAGATGTAGTCAAATTCTATAGAACATGTCACAAATGTCAGGTGATCGGGAAACCACAAGCAGTGATTAATTTTAATCCCAATTTCAGCTTTTGAAGAACTTTTTATTCAGGTCATGATTGATTATGTAGGACCCTCCCAAAGACTAAAAGTGCTTGCTGACAATAATGGATGTGTCTACCAGGTTTCCTGAAAAGATACCTTTAAGAAATATTACAACCACAAAGAGTTAACGTTTTTTTTACAAGATATGGTTTACCTAAGAAATACAATCAGATCAGGGTTCAAATGTTATGTCACAGCTGTTTAAAGAAGGAATGAACATTTTGGGGATAAAACAGTTTAAGGCAACTGCTTATCTTCCGGAATCATAAGGCGCTTTGGAAAGATGGCATCAAACTTTAAAAACTATGATGAAAGCGTACTGTCAGGATTATCCACAGGATTGGGATAGGGGAATTCCATTCTTGTTATTTGCTATTACAGGCGCTCCTAATACATCAACTGGTTTTGGTCCTTTTGAACTAATTTATGGTCATGAGGTTAAGGGGACAACTGAAATTAATTCATGAGAAATTGGTTGGTCAAAATTCGGAAACTACTCTCCTGGATTACGTATCAAACTTCATAGAGAGATTAGATAGATCATGTGAAATGTAGGGGACATTTAAAAATATCACAGTAAATGATGAAAGTGAAAGCAGATAGGAAGGCTACAGCTCGGAATTTTATTGCTGGAGAGAAAGTGTTACCAGTAATGGATGATTCATTAAAGGCTAGGTTTAGTGGGCCTTACATAATTTAAAAATGAGTGAAGTAAATTATTTAATAAATACTCCAAATAGAAGTAAGAAGCAGAGGGTGTGTCATGTAAATATGCTTAAAAAGTACTTTGACAGAGAAGAGAAACCAAAAGAGGTATTAGTGGTGGTAGCTAATGAGGAAGAGGTAGAAATACATGGTTCTGAAATTGAGTTTCCTCTAATCAAGTTAGATAATGAGAGGGTACTTGAAAACTTAAACGTAATATTGAGTGACCTTCCAGACAACTGTTGAAGTGATTTAGAAAAGCTATTACAGTCACACAAAGCTATTGTGGAGGACAGATTTAGCTATATATGATGTCTCTGTAGAAGTTTCATCTTTGATAAGGCAACATCCTTACAGATTAAATCCTGCAAAGGTATCACAAGTACAGTGAGAAATTGACTTCATGGTTCAAAATAATATCATTGAGTCTAGTTGCAGTAACTGGAGTTCATCAATTGTACTAGTACCGAAACCGGATGGAACACAAAGACTGTGTGTGAACCATCGAAAGGTGAATGCTGCAACAAAAGTGGATTCATATCCTACACCATGGTTGGAGGGTTGTATTGAGAAAGTGGGACAATCAAAATTTATCACAAAGATTGACTTGCTAAAAGGACATTGGCAAGTGCCGTTATCAGAGAGAGCAAAGGAGATATCGGCTTTTGTAACGCCGAATGGACTATATCTTTTAAAGTCATGCCATTTGGTATGAAGAATGCACCTGCAACATTTCAAAGACTGACAAACAAAATAACTGCAGGTCTAAGCAATTCTGCTGTTTATATTAATGATCAATAGTTTTCAGTCAGACATGGGAGGAGCATTTACACCATCTGAAAGAATTATTTTCTCGATTTTAAGAAACTAATTTGGTGATGAACTTGGCTAAAAGTGAATTTACAAAAGCTCAAGTTACATATTTAGGTCATACCATTGGACATGGTAAGGTGGCTCCAAGACATGTTTAAGTCAAGGCTATGGTGGGTTTCCCAGTGCCTATAACAAAATGAGAAGTTTTGAGATTTATGGGCATGAATGGGTTTTACTGGAAATTTGTACCAAATTTTAGCAGTGTGCTTGCTCCACTAACTGAACTATTAAAAAGCAACAAGAAATTTCAATGGTCACTGGAGTTTCAGGAGGCGTTTGATAGTTTGAAAGCTGTATTAACTACGACAACATTGTGGCAGTACCCAATTATGCCAAGCAACTTAAGTTAGCCATTGATGCAAGCAATATAGGCATTGGGGCCATACTGTTACAAGGTGACACTGGAATTGAAAAACCGATAGGGTATTTTTCACGGGAATTGAATGCACAACAGAGAAGATATTCAACAATTGTAAAGGAGACATTGGGTTTGGTGTTAGCATTGCAGCATTTTGAAACCTATGTGGCAAACAATTCGTCAGAAACAATTGTTTATACAGACCACAATCCTTTAAAGTTTCTGGACAAATTTTGAGACAAAAATGCAAGGCTATCCAGTTGGAGTTTATTAATGCAACTATTTAATCTACAGGTAATCTATGTCACTGAACAAGAGAATCTGATTGCAGATGCATTATCAAGAGTTTGAAGCTTAAAGGGAAAATTGGACACTTTAAAACTGGGACACTGAACGGGAATGATTTCTGCCGACACCGAAGATTTGTATTAATATTATTATGTTAATGCATGCATTTGATATTGTAATAGTGCCAGTATATAGATAAGTATAGAAGATAGTGTAAGATGGGTTAATAAAAATGAAGCCATCTTTGAGAATTACAATGATTCATTTTTCAACAAGGGGGGGATGTCAAGAAGACATAATAGTGCCTATAATGTTATTGGAAATCATTTTAAAATAGAGTTTAGTGGTGTCTGTGTCTATGTTAGTGTGTGTGCCTTAATTGGATTAAAGGCAAAGTAAAAAGGGGGTAATTTGCATTTTTAATAAACCATTCAAAAGAATAGGTGAATGATTACACCTAGCCAGAAGAAGCTAAACATTTTTTCCCAAAGCTTACTAATAAAATTGGTTATGAAAGGGGTTTTATTGTTTGAAGAGGTTAAAAAAGAAATAGTTATACAATGAGAATTTGCATTCAAAGAGGAAAATATGTATAAAGAAGAAAAGGCTGTTGGTAAAAGAGGAGGGATTCTAAGATCTAAAGCCCCCACCCTGCAAGCCACAATCCCCTGTCTGAAACAGCCCAGAGCTGAAGTAAACTCATTTTGAATTCAAATTGCTTTGCCAGGGGTCTGTTTAAATCTATGTGTTTTACTGTTGCCTTAACAGAGGTGTAACTGGAGTCAGATTAAGTAGGGGATTAAGTTTAGAAGTTATTATCATAGTAATTTTGTAAACATATGTGTGTGCTTACAATTTCTTAATAAATAAATGTTTAATTTAGTTTTATAAAAACCTCTTGAGACTCAGTGGTCTTATTACTACTGAATTCAAAACCTGCATCTTGAAACATACAAATTACAAAAATTGGCTGTGACTGTTGTTTCAAATTTCCTGGTGGGATTTGAACAACTCAGCATTTACCATCAGCTGTGTCATAACAGATGGATGGGCACTTAGTTGATCTACTAGGTGCCTCAGCTATCTCTCACACTGGCACTGACTTCCTGAGGTCATTGTCTCTGTGAGGACTTGTAGGTCTGAGCACCACCTCAGGAACCCCTGATTCTGTTGCCACTTTCTCTGGAGGAGGCAGTGTGCTCGATGCTGCCAATGCACTACTCATGCTCTGCATGGACTCATCCATGATAGAGACCATGGCATGAAAAGCCTCAGGAATGTCCACCAGAATGTCCACATCCCGCTAGACATCGAGCATTTGCCACCTATTGGACGACTCCAGAGGCAAATCATCTGCCTCAGACTCAGCATGATCCTGGTTTCCAGCAGTCTTGCGACAATCTCTGCCTCTGCCTGCTCCTCCTGTGAGTGTGCCATGCCCTCACCGCTGTGCACCGACATTGTAGCTGATGATGTAATGTCCGCTGAGAAGATGGTATCTGCCATGGTACCCGCTGCAGGAAGTGGGGTGTGATGCAAATGCATCTGTCGGGCACTGGTCCATCAGCATCAAGGGTGACTCATTGGGGTCCTGCAATCATTTTCTGGATGGTAATTCTAAGGGTGAAAAACGAGACATCATCAGTACTAGCCATCACAATGTCACTGTGCATGCTAGATGGGCTGGTGAGACAATGGGGATCTGCATCATAGTGCCATCATCTTTCAATGAACAATGGGAACTCCAGGTTTGAGGTTTCCATTAAAGGTGCAACTACCCAACGACATTTACACATCCTACCACTCTCACATCTGTGCACATCACTCTTACCATCTTCAGAAACCCCTGCTTCTCCACGACCACTGGAACGAGCTGGGAGCCAGGACTCCATCTCTAAGGCATCCATCTAATTCCTCGTCAATATGAACAGGTTTGGGGGGGCCTCCGCCTGTCCTTTATCTCTCAATGTTGTTATGGCTTCTCTTCTCCTGAAAGGACAGAGGAGCATTGATTAGTCCACTCTTTACCTGTGGCACCATTGCAGCCTGACCAACCCCACCAGAGGAACACCTTGCAATGCACAATCGAGTCATAGCCCTCAACCTGCAAAGCAATCAGGCCAAGTAGCCAGAGCTCACCGCCTTGGCCATCGCCGATGTCATTGACAGTTGGCACTCAGACTCTTAGACCTCTGAGCTCCATGGTGGGACAGCCAGCTGTTAACATTTATCCACACTGCTCCATGCCAATTCGGTACTCACCCTTGGTGAGCGCATTAGATTGTTGAACCTTTAGCGACACTGCACCCATGTACACCACACAACATCATGGCCACTGACTTGGGCTGCCACCTCTGCCCATCCTTTCTTGGCCAGGTGCAATAAATTCCTCTCGCCATCCCTGGGGATGAGAATGACCCACCTGGCATTGACCCCATCCACAAGGATTCTCAGGCACTCATTCCAGAACCAGGGTGTTGAGTGCCCACAAGTCTTGCCCTCCCACCTGGTGTGCCCAGCAAGTGCAGATGCCATTGCTGCACGAATAAATGTTTCCTCAAAACAACTCCAAAGCTACAAAGTGTCTCCTGGCAGCCTTCAGGGAGCTACCTCTGTTGCTTTTAAATCCCCCACCGGGTCACCATTGGATCTGGCGCCCAACAGGCTCCCATCCTCACCCTGCCTTCTGACCATTGAGAAGACACTTTTCACGCTGGGTGGCCTTAATTGGCCACCCAGCATGAAGCCATGTTGGAAATAGGATCCCGCTCAAGAGTGGATTGTATGCCCACTTCCGGGCCTGCGAACTTGGTGCGCACACCAAGCATGAAATTCAGGCCTTGGTGAGTTCCTACAGAGCATCTTGTAGATGATACACACCGCTGCCACTTTGTGTCAGTGGTGGAGGGGGTGAAAGTTGTGCATGGGGTAGCAATCAAGTGGGCTGCTTTGTCCTGGATGGTGTCAAGCTTCTAGGGTGTTATTAGAGCTACTCTCATTCAGGCAAGTGCAGAGTATTCCATCACACTCCTGACTTGTGCCTTGTAGATGGTGGACAGGCTTTGGAGAGTCAGGAGGTGAGTTACTTGCTGCAGGATTCCTAGCGTCTGACCTGCTCTTGGAGCCACATTAGTTGTGTGGGTAGTCCAGTTCAGTTTCTGAGCCATGGTAACCACCAGGATGTTGATAGTGGGGGATTCAGCGATGGTAATGCCATTGAATGTTAGGTTAGATTTCCTCTTGAATGTTAGATTTCCCCTTAATGTTAGATTTCCCCTTGTTGGAGATGGTCATTTCCTGACACTTGTGTGGCACGAATGTTACTTGCCACTTGTCAGCCCAAGCCTGGATATTGTCCAGGTCTTGTTGCATTTGGACATGGACTGCTTCAGTATCTGAGGAGTTGCGAACATTGTACAATCATCAGCGAACATCCCCACTTCTGACCTTATGATGGAAAGAAGGTCATTGATGAAGCAACTGAAGATGGTTGGACCTCGGACTTTACCCTGAGGAACTCCAGCAGCATTCCAGAAATTACAAGTACTTCAACTCTAATTAAACACAAAAGCAACAGTCGTAGAGGAGGTTACTTTCCAAACATTTGCAAAAAGCAAAATTCCTGGAGTATTAAAAGGCGAGGTGGTTGATGACATGCAAGAATCAGATTTAGATGTTCAGCATCAGTCCAAAACAAAGTAGATTCGGACAGATCAGTTTTCACATTCAATGCAAACAGCTGCCACACCGGAGAGATGGTTGACCTCCAACGACCACACAGCCTTCCCTTGTGCTAGGTATGACTTCAACCAGTGAAGAGTTTTCCCCCTGATTCCCATTGACTCCAGTTTTGTTAGGGATCCTTGATTCTACACATGGTCAAATGCTGCCTTGATGTCAAGGGCAGTCACTCTCACCTCTGGAGTTGAGCTTTTACGTTCACATTTCAACCAAGGCTGTAAGGAGCTGAGTGATCCTGGAGGAACCCAAACTGAATGTCAGTGAGCAGGTTATTGTTAATCAATTGACGCTTGGTAGCACTGTTGATGATCCCTTCCATCTTCACTTTACTGATGATCGAGGGTAGACTGATGGGACGGTAATTGGCCGGGATGGATTTGTCCTGCTTTTCGTGTACAGGACATACCTTGGCGATTTTCCACATTGCCAGTTAGATGCCAGTGTTGTAGCTGTACTGGAACAGCTTGGCTAGGAGCGCGGCAAGTTCTGGAGCACCAGTCTTCAGTACTATTGACGGATATTGTCAGGTCCCATAGCCTTTTCATTATCCAGTGCCTTCTGCCATTTCTTGGTATCACGTGGACTGAATCGAATTGGCAGAAAACTGGCATCTGTGATGCTGGAGAAGGCTAAGATGGATTATCCACTGGGCACTTCTGGCTGAATGTTGGAAAAGATTCAGCCTTATCTTTTGCACTGACTGGGCTCCCCCATCTTTGAAGATGAGGATATTTGTGGAGCCTCCTCCTCCAGTGACTTGTTTAATTGTCCACTGCCATTCACTGTGGCAGGATTGCAGAGCTTAGATCTGGTCTGTTGGTTGTGGGATTGCTTAGCTCTGTCTATCGCATGCTGCTTACCCTGTTTGGCAACGCAAGGAGTCCTGTGTTGTAGCTTCACCAGGCTGACACCTCATTTTTAGGAATGTCTAGTGCTGCTCCTGGCTTGCCCTCCTACACTTGTCATTCACTTTTATTTGGTCTGGTCAATGGCAGAGGCAAGGCGACAAGTACATTTATAATGCTTGCAAACAATATCAGCAGAACTGCCTATACGTTTTACCTACCTTATTTACAATAATGTGTATTTTCTCAATTTCTGTTTCAGATACTCAGTTGTCTCAGCTACGAATAAACATTTCAAGCTAAAGATTGAATGAACTGTTTTGTCTTAATTTCTTTCATTGGAGGGTGCTGGAGGTATTTCAACTGTCAGCATTGACTTTGATTCTACAAATACGCAACTGCATGTTGCTATGTTCAAACATTGTCAATCTTCAACCTCTTCCGCAAGACTCTATGATTCTTATTCTCACCACCTCAAAAATATCAGCCTAAACAGAATCATTACAGTACAAAAAACACAATATCAGAATAACCTTCAGCTCATTTTGTCCCAATAATAACTGGATTAATTAACACTTCATTCACCTTGATTCCCACCTTGAAAAATAGGAATATTAAAGGATAGGGGCAGCAAGCACTGGGATTAACCTACATGGTACATACATTACTACAGGGACAACATTTCAAGAGCATTTCATTGGCTCTAAAGTGCTTTGGGATGTCCTTAGGTCATGAAAGGTGGTATATGAATGTAAATAGTCCTTTCCTTAATGCAGATAAGAAAGGCATTAGCACAGGTTTGTTGTCTATCTGTGATAGAAAATTCTACTCTATCTTGTTTTAAGATTAGGTTTTGCACACACACACATACACACACACACAAGAAAAATTCCAGTGAATATTTCTGAAAGTAGCATTATTGTAAACAGAACTTTAAGGCATAATTTTAATACAGACAGGAAGTTCAAGCTAAAGTTAATTATTTGATTGAAAATATTTATTGCATTATTTTATCATATAGACAAATATAGCTACAAGTTTTATCATTTAACTTTACCCTTTTTACCTAACAACACTCGGGGTTGGATTTTCCCATTGGAGGTGGGAATACAATTCCAGGTCACGAACCTGCCCCTGAGGAAATCAGGAAGTGGCTGCTATTTTGCTGAGTCAGGGAATTAATAGTGTAGGGGATGGCTCTGCTGTACAATGAAACGGCATGGAGGCAGGTCAGTCAAAAAGTAGGCTACATTGTGACTCGCTTCAGCAGCTATTACTGTGACCTGCCATTTGCATGTTAATATTTAAGGGAAAACGTTGGCAAGTTAAAATTTCTCACATTTCAGAGGGCAGGAGAATGCCAGGAACCTGGGACGGGATAGGTTGCTGATGTGCTCTTCAACATTAGTTAACTTTTACATAATGGGATAGGACCCTCTGCCATGTTCAGCCTCCAGTGCCGTTTTAAACGGTATCTTTTCATCTAACCTTAGATTTGATTCTGTCCCCATTTTCAGTGAGTTGGTCTATTTCTAATTCTCAATATGAAGATGGATGTTTCCTTTTTAATATTTTTGGCAATATGGTGGTATTCTGTAATGAAGGGTGGGTCTGTGTTTATGGGTAATTAAACTGTGGGTAGGTTAGTAAAAACAGCTTGTCTGTGGGAAGTGAGAGATGAAAGGTAATGGAGTTGGATGCATGCATTTGTAATGAAAGACTATGACAAAACTGAAATCACAAGTAAAAAATTTGGGTTTTAAAATTTGCATTAGGTGATAGGTGAGGACATGTCTTTTCAGCTGCTAAATTTCAAAGGGAGTTTTACAACTGGCTGGAGACAAACCATTTGACATGATCACTTGGACAATGGGACCCTGCATGAGAGAGGAATTCTCAGCCATGATCTAATTAAGGTAACTGAAATACACTAGCCATGACCATATTTGACAATTGGCGACAGTAGGTCATATTACGAGCCAACCCTTTGCATGCTTAAGCTCCTGGTTTCTCTCAATATCAGGACAAGCAGCTGAGATGCTGCAGGAACAATACCCTGAGTGGGTTCCTTCCCATTCTCTCTCCATCTCTCTCCATTAAACTTGAAAGTTGATGCCTGCCTGCTGATTTTGACTATCTAGTGCCACAGACAAAGATTTTAAAAAGTATTCAACCCAGCACTGCTGTCTCCAGAAGTACAGATAAATCATCCGTCTACAGTTTTAAACAGCCTCGATTTCGAAAGCCAGAAGACCGCCGAGTAAAAGCCCCAGGATCAATGAGTTCAGCCTGAAGCCAGCTGAGCCACTAACTTTCAAGAGCAGTATAACCCTATTAAGTTTACTGGCCTATAAATTACTTAATCGATCCTCCCCACTCTGTAATCTATCTGTGTGTAAACTTCAAGTGTGTAAGCGTGTGAGAGTCCGAGCTATTTTAAATGATTTTACTTTACTCAAACTATCCACTTTTTAACTCAAGAAAATCTCTCTGTATGTGTATTTTATCGTCCCAGTACATAAACAGTTAAACACTCATGGAATTGGCAAGCATATCCTTTTCAAAAAAACCTGTTGCAGTCAAATGACAAGAGGGAAAAGAGGAGAGCCATTTGACCCTTCCTTGTCAGTCCCATTACCATCTCCTTTTACGTTGCACCACCATTCCTTTTGTCATTTAATCTAATTCTTCAGTATTTATCACCTCCCTGCTCTCGTGCCCACTCTCCTATGTTTGATTCCTTTTTAAATAATCCTACAGCCTCCCTCCTTGTGCCTTTCTTGGTATCCTCAGAGCGGCACATTGAGACACTCACCGCTGCCTCCTAACAAGCAACAATGCCTACTGACTCCATGCCTTTCCCAATTTATGTGCCTGCCAAGGGTAAATCTCATCAGCTTCCTTGCCATCCCTCCCATGGCTTCCAGCTCTGACCCTATAAGCCCTGCCCATGGACTGGGTATCTCTGACCACCACACCACACCCCTCCCCCCACCCCATCTCTAAAATGTATGTTTACTTATTAATACATCCTATGCCATCTATGAGCTTAATGTGGATGATCACATTATCATTTTAGCCTTGACAGAGACATGGCTGAGGGGTGAAGACCCTATCCCTTTAATAAAGCTTCCCTGTTTGTTTATACCTTCCACATCATGACTTTGTGGCAGTGTTGTCACCTTCAAGGCCCTATTCCTCCTAAACAGCTGGCCATTCAGTTTCCTTTCTTGGCTCATACATTAGCTGATATTAATGGCTCCCTCTCTTCAGGTTCTATCCCTCTCTTCCTCAAATCTGCCACCAGCGCCTCTCCTGAAAAAAATCCTTGACCCCTCCGTCCTTACAAACTACCATACTATTCCCAACTTCCCTTTCCTCTCTGAGGTCCTTGAATGAGTTGTTGCCTCCTAAATTCATACCCATATTTCTTCAAATTCCTTGTTTGAATCCCTGCAAATAGGTTTCTACCCCCATCATAGTACCAAGGCGATTTGTGAAAGCATCACAAATGTTCATTGTGACTGTGATAAAGGTGAACTACCCTCAACCTGCCTGCAGCCTTTGACATGGTTCACCATGAAATTCTACTCCAAAGCCTCTCCACTGCTGTCCAGTTGGGTGGGTCTACACCTGCTTGGTTTCATTTGTATCTGTTACATCATAGCCAAAGAATCCCCTGCAATAGCTTCTCTTTTCACTCATGCACAATCAGCTCTGGTGTAACATTGACTCCTTTTTTCTCATTTACATGCTGCCCCCTTGGTGACATCGTCCTAAACTAAGCACTGACTTACATGCACACCGATGACACCCAGCTTATCTCTCCTCTATCTGTCTCGACACCATCCCCACCCCCCGGCCTCTAAATGATCAGACTGCTTGTTTGACATTCAATACTCGATGAGCAAAAACTTCCTCCAATTAATTATTTGGAAGTCAGAGGCCAACGCTTTTGGCCCCATGACAAACTCCGTTCCCTCGTCACCGACTCCATCCCTCATCCTGGAAACTGAAGTTGAACCAGACAGTTCACAGCCTTGGTGTTGTATTTGACCATATGAGCTCAACTCCCTACCACACATCCGCACCATCACCAAGAGCGCCCATTTCTACCTCCGTGCCGTCACCAATTTTCAACCTTGTCTCAGCTTAGCTGCTGCTGAAACCTTGCCTTTAGCTCTACACTTGACTATTCCAAAGCACTCCTGGCTGGTCTCCCACATTCTACCCGGCGTGAACCTGAGAGAATTCAAACTCTGCTTTCCTTGACCTAACTCTCACCAAGTCACACTCAATTATTTCCTCCATATTTGCTAATTTACAATGACTCCTGGTCAAGCAATGCCTAAATTGTAAAATACTCATCCTTGCTTTCAATTTACTTTATGGCCTTGTCTCTTTCCTTATCTCTGTAATCTCCTCCAACCATATATCCCCTCTGGATTTCTGTGCTGTGCAAATTCTGGTCAATTGAACATCTCCAATTTTAATCACTCCGTCATTGGCAGCCAAGCTTTCAGCTGCCTACGTCATAAACTCTGGACTTCCTTCCCGTCTCTCTTTCCTCCTAAGTTTCTCCTTAAAATCTTCCTCTTTGAGAAAGCTTTTGGTCATTTAACAAAATATCCCCTTATCTGGCTCAATGTCAAATTTTGTTTCATAATTCTCCTATGAAGCATCTTGGATCATTTTATGTTAAAAATGTTATATGAATGCAAGTTGTTGTTGTTGCTGTAACCTCTCCTGCCCTCCACCGTATCGACCTTCCTTATTCTTCTTTCCCCCACTCTCTTCACTTTTCCCACCTCCCTACTTACTTCTTACTTAAAATCTGTTACATCTTTGATTGTTTCCAGTTCTGGCAAAAGGTAATTGATCTGAAGCATTCATTCAGTTTCTCCTTCCACAAATGCTGCCTGACCTCCTGTGTATTTTCAGCATTTTCTGTTTTTATTTTAGATTTCTTAACATCCACTTTTGCTTTTGTTCATTGTTTCCTAATCCAAATGCATCCAGTTATAATAGAGTAACCCAAATGTTATAGGTTCAGACACCAGAGATAAATCAATTTATTGGTTTTACTAATAGCAACAGAAAGTACCAGCGTGTCATTTGTCAATGTACACTACAGCAGAACATATGAGGAAAGATTGAGTTGGTTAGGATTATATTCGCTGGAGTTCAGAAGAATGACGGGGGATCTCATAGAAACCTATAAAACTCTTACAGGACTAGGCAGGCTAGATGCAGGAAGGATGTTCCCGATGGTGGGGGAGTCCAGGACCAGGGGCCACAGTCCGAGGATATGGGGTAGACCATTTAGGACTGAGACGAGGAGAAATTTCTTCACCCAGAGAGTGGTGAGCCTGTGGAATTCGCAACTGCAGAAAGTAGTTGAGGCCAATACATTGTATGTTTTCAAGAAGGAGTTAGATATAGCTTTTGGGGGCGAAAGGCATCAAAGGATATGGGGAGAAAGCGGGAGTAGGCTATTAAGTTGGATGATCAGCCATGATCATGATAAATGGCAGAGCAGGCTTGACGGGCTGAATGGCCTCCTTCTGCTCCTACTTTCTATGTTTCTATCCATCAGGGCCTGTGAACTATGAGCCAATCAAAGTAGACTCTCAGCTCAGGACATAAAAGGATTCCTGGAAGTCAGCTTATTTATATATCTGGATAGAAAATGTCAAGTGACTTGTTCTAAAGCTATCAATTTGGACATTATTGTCATGTAATGTTTATTCATCATATGCTAATACACCAGTAGATAACGTTGTACTGTGTAGACTCCATTGTCTTGAAATGTGTGCATTGTTTATGTGGAAGAGAACACAGTTTTGCATGGTTATAAACATCACACCTTAACACAATGATGATAGCTGAAACATAGATATGTTGGCTCCAAACTGGCTATAATTCATACACAAACCACTTTGATGCTTCTTAAATTACATTCACCTTGTACATCCTGCTTACTTGGCATTCTCTGAAGAATCCTAATGATCTAATATAAACTATGCCTCAGCCACTATCACACAGAAGAGATTCTCATAATACACAGACACACTGACTTCTGGATTGCTGAGCTATACTTCTTATAATATTATACTGTCACACAAAAGGGCTTTCAGAATGTAGAAACATCCTTAAAAGTCAGCATTAATTTTTGGCATCAATTTGTTTAATCAACTTGCACGGCTATATATTATCTATTAATTAGCTTACATGTAAAAAACAAATATAATGTGTAACATTAAATATGAATTCCATTCAAATAGGCCAACTTTGGTGGAAAAAATATTTCAAAACATTCCAAAAAAGTGAGAGGGAACAGGTCCATGGAGCTACTTAATATCTCTCCAAAAAAGGTAATGGAATCTTTACACAAAGGTGTAACAGAAAAAACATTTAGAAACTGAAAATATAATGAAGAATAAGGAACATGGAACTTAAAGTGAAAATTCATGCTTGACAATCCTTATTGAAGTATTTGAAGAAGTAATAGAAAAAGTGGATAAGGGTGATGTGGTAGATGTAATATTCTTTTCAAAGTGCCTGTGCTAAAGTATCATGTAGCAGTCTCAGGAATAAAAACAGCATGTGGAGTCAGGGGATAAGTAACAGAATGGATAGCAAGCTGGCCACAAAACACAAAACAGAGAGAAGCAGTTAAAGGTATTTACTGAGAGTGGCAGAAGGTGGGAAATGATCGGTCCTGGGAACGCTGTTGTTCCACCTAAATGATTTGGCTTTGGGAATCAGGAGTACAATTTCAGCATTTGCGAATGACATCAAATTGGAGACTACAACAAAATAAAGAACAATGGTAATTAACTTGCAGAATCCATGCATAATTAGCAAATACGTTTCAGTGTAGGTGTGTGGTGGTGCATTTGGTGGGAGGAATATTCTCCTCATCTCACCTCTAGCTCTTTTGTCAATTATCTTAAATATGTGTTCTCATTTGCTGACCCTCCTGTCAGTGGAAACAGTCCAGTTGCTTTTACTTTATTAAAACTTTTCATGATTTTGAATGTCTTTATTGAAACTCCCCTTAACTTTCACTGCTCAAAGGCAAAAAATCCTAGCTTTGTGAGTTTTTCCATGTAACTGCAGTCCCTCAACCCCTGGTGTCATTTTAGTAAAGCTGCTCTGCAGTCTTTCCAAGGTAGTGACATCCTTCATAAATTGTGGTGCCCAGAATTGAATGCTATACTCCAGCAGGGTGTAACCAGTATTTAATAAAGGTTTATCATAATTTCCTTGCATGTCTCTATTAATAAAGCCAAAGATCCTTATGCCTATCAACTTATCAGATCACTTTCAAAAAATTTTGATCATAAATCCCCAAGTCTCGCTACTCCTGCACCCATTCAAATTATACTATTTAGGTTATATTCCATCTCACCATTCTTCATTCCAAAATCCTTCAAGTCATATTTCTGTGTTAAATTTTATTTACAATGTTTTTCTGCCCACGTCACCAGTCTATGTCCTCCTGAAGCCTGTTAATATCCCACTGTTTATTACTTTACTGAGTTTCATATAATCTGCAAACATTGAAGTTCTGTAATATATATCCAAGTCCAAGTCAATACTATATCAAAAAGAGCAGTGAATAAAAAGACGGATCCCTAAGGAACACTGGTCTGAAAACATTCATTCACCATGACTCTGTTTTCTGTCCATTAATCAATTTTGTATCCACACCGCCACAACCAATTTACTCACACGGGCTTAAATTTTGCTCATATGTTTATCACATGCCTATTCTGTGATCGCAGGTCTGATTTGAGGAGTTGGCACAGTTCAGTCACCGCCTTCTTGGTGAATTATAACCACCTCACACACTGCTCCTGAGGTTCTCTGAAAACCCTTGGTGGGTACAGCCTTCTATTGAGAGCCCTCCTCCTTCTGTGCAAAGCTTCCCTTCAGTGCTACCTGTGATCCACGTCCAAGTCAGGCAGCAACCCAAAAGAAACTGCAATTTTATCTTCTACTATTAAAAGCCGGCTTTCTCCTGATAGGCCCTCCAATTTCTCTGACTTCCTTGTCAAGGTCCAGCATCACTCCCTTGTAAATCTAAAGTTGTTTCCAAGCTCCTCCAGCAACACAGCTCACAACACTTCCACTCACCCCACAACAACAAAGGAAAGTCAAAAACGCGTAATTTGGAACTACCATGATGATCCCTCCAAACAGCAGTGTGGCGTGTCCCTCGTGCAGCTGAATGCATGTTTGAAGTCGTGATCGGCCTATTCTGCATGCTTCCTTCCCTTGCATGGCATACCTGCACTTGTGCCCTTTCAGTTAGAGTGCATTGCATGAATCACACCAGGTGGCAGCAAGCAGTCCAGCTGACACTTTTGAAGTTTTGGACATTTGTAACGCTGGCATCAGAAGAGCTACGGAATTCAATTTTGTGGCCATAAAATTTTTAAATTGGAACAAAAATTGTGAAATCTGGGGAATTTCAGCTGATCCTCAAAATATTTTATTAAATGCATCATCCAAGAACACACAGGCAGCCAGAACAGTAGACAGGTTCTGCAGCAAATTAACTAAAAATCAGGTGGGTTCTATAATGAATTTGTGATCCACCCCAAAAGATTCTCACCAGGCAGTGAAGGTGAAAATCCACCCCTGCCTTTGATCACAATTCAGATTTGAAGGTGTTAAAGACAATGATTCCGCCCAGGAAAATTGGCCCTCTGGCTTCATCAGTATTCTCAGTGTGAAGTCGCATTCCCGTAGGCAGGCGGCTCAGTGAAGATATCATTGTTAGGTCATCTGCTTCATCAGTAGTGGCACCCAAGTAAGTTCAAAAGAGCAGAGATTGATGTGAGCTATTGCGTGGTGGGAAGGAGGGGTAGACACTACTGCTGTAGAATCAGCAGCGGATGGATTCAATATCCATGCTTTGTCTGAAGATGACTTCCTCAATATCTTTTAACTGAGTTGATGACTTCCTTCAGAAACCTCAGCCCATTAACATCAATCATCCCTGCTATATGCTTTAGTATTCCCTATGTAGCACTGAAAATCCATTAGGATCTTTACTTTGCATGTCAGTCCTTAATTTCTTCTGACAGAAATGAATCGCTTCGTATCACACTTTTTAACTGATACTTGATATGACAGGATGGTGACAATGATAGAATTGGAATAATTTCACAATTTCATAGCTGGATAAAAGTCACCATTTTTTTCTCTATTCTTTCATGGGATGTGGGCATTACTGAGTGGCTTGGTAGGCCATTTCATAGGACAGTTAAGAATCAATTGCATTGCTGTGGGTCTGGAGTCACATGTAGACCAGACAAGGTAAGAATGGCAAATTTCCCTCCCTAAAGGGCATTAGTGAACTGGATGGGTTTTTACAACAATCAATGATAGTTTCATGGTCATCATTACTGAGACTAGCTTTATGTTCCAGATTTTTAGGAATGAATTCAAATTCCACTAGCCACAGTGGTGGGATTTGAACCCTTGTCCCCTTGGCCTCGGGATGACTAGTCCAGTGACATTATCACTACGCCAATATCTCTCCAAATTAACCCTTAAAAGTGCTGAAAACAAGCATTCAGTACCTGATTCGGATTCAAATGCAGTACAATCAGAATAGAAACAAATTAATTATTTATTTCTTTGAGTTACACTAAAGTTATCCAGACTAGACTGAGGTGAATAAAAGCAAAATACTGTGGGTGCTGGAATTCAGAAATAAAAACAGAAAATGCTGGAAAAACTCTGGTAGCATCTGTGGAGAGAGAAACAGAGTTAACGTTTCAAGTCCGTATGGCTCTTGTTCAGACTGAGGTGAAGCTAGGCTTAGGTTACTTCAGATCTGGCCGATCCAAACCAGCAACACAACAAATCCATACTTTTTAACAATGTCAGCATTCTATATGTTATTGACTAAAATTGATGTGATTTGACTCCATCAGGGATGACTCACAATAATGTCCCCTATCCATACAACTAGGTGAGGATTTTTGCTTTCAGAATCCATTTGACTGTATGAAACCAGAGACGATAAGATAAGATAAGATAACCAGAAGATAACACAGAGAAAATAAGCAGGTCTGCTGTATAAAATAAAAATTTATCACAACCCAGTTGCATCACTATGTCATTGCAATAACTCAATGAACTTAAACGGGCACTTAGAATGACTACAATGCATGAATAAAGTAGACTGTTAATGTGATTCATTGATTTTATAAGCATAGAGATAATCACTGAAGAGTAGCAGCATGATGGCTTTCCATTGGCTGTCTGGTAGACACTGAGTTGTGAATTGAAAATTGTAGGGGTTGGTGTGATCGAATAAATACGTTCTCATTTAAGCATAAAAGATACTCATCATGGAGCAACTGTTCCTGTCCTTGTGCCTGATACAGGCAAACGAAAACAACCCACTCCACACATGATGGACCACAACTATAAGGAACTGGGTCAGCAGAAGCAAAATGCCAGCATCAGTAGTATGGACGGCTTATTGGGAAGTAACACAGTTGTTACAGTTGACATAGAGCTAGAATAGAGTTTACAATTATTTGATTAAACATTTTCTTAAAAAAATATGTAAAAAATAATCATTTTATTGCCATAATAGAATCCATGTTTATAGGAATGAATGAGGCTCTTCAATACATTAGAAAGAGCCACCAAGCAATGGAACAATAATTTTACCCGAAGATATTTAAAATTATCACTTGGTGGTACAGAATTTGAGTATTGCTGAAAAATGAGACATGTCAAAACTTTTTGTCTTGCACTCATCAGGACACTTCACAAGAATACAAATATAAGAGGAAAACAACAATTTATGCTGTAAGAGAAAAGGATGCTGATTGGTTGGTCAGTTGACTCTAATTGATAGAGGTGTTGCCATGGATAATGCACCAATTGATGGTGACTGACAGATAATTGTCATGCATTGCTTGAAATTTAAACTAGGCAGCTTGACCCTGATTGGTCAAGGCATTACCCTGAGAATTGAGTCAGTGAATGGCTGCCACTAATATTGTGAAACAGGTGCAATGTGTGTTCTTTCTGTCTGCAAAGAACAGGGCCCTGTGCATTAATATATGTAGCTTCCAGTACATGCAAATGCGCCACACTGCGAGCCCAACTAATGATCTTAAATTGGTTGCCTGCATAATTCTTAGCACACTGAGGATTATTTAGCAAATGTTGTCCAACCACAGAATCACATCTAATGTTGGACACTGTTTTGTGCTTTGCAAGCATAGGCTGGTTGGACACGGCCTGTACCTTGCCCATTTTGAACAGTGGTTGGGACGTGCTGATTGGCACAATCCCCCAGTCTTTGGGATGTACAGCCTACATACCTAGCATAACACTGGCACTGAAATCCATAAACCACTTATTTATTTATGTGATAGGCAGAACGTCTTTTTGGCATGGTGGCAGCACCCTGTTTCTACTCTGGTTGCTACTGCACAGTAGCAGCGTGAAACAACTAGCTTCACCTGTTGCTCAACCGTTTGAGATACCTTGCCCTTCCAGGGTAATCTGAGGTAGACTGGACACTTTTCAAGGCCGATATATGTTATTGCGTGATATACAGTGTGAAATGATCTGATCAGGGAAGGCATTATCCTGCAGCGTGCCTTTGATGCGTCCTACTTCAGCATCAAATTCGCATGGCGGGCAAATGGCTCATGCCCTATTTACAAGGTCTGATAAGACCAATCTTGTGGCATGTGGAACTGTAAGAACCCCAATGTGTATATTGACCAGTGATAGTAGGCTTGTGGGAGGCCATGGTAGAGAACCCCCTGGCAGATTTCTCAAGTAGTACGTCAAGGAAGGGGGGTTCATTTCACTGCTCCATTTCAAAGGTGAATTTGAGCACAGGATAGAGCCCATTAAGACATGTAAGGATATTATTACATGCAGCTGCAGATTTGAATATGGCAAACATATTATCCACATATTAGAAATATGCAAGGGGTAGGAGATTCATTCCATCGAAGACGTGTTTCTCTTGGAAACTCAAAATACAGTGTCCAACATTAGATATGATTCCGTGATTGGACAACATTTGCGAAATAATCCTCAGTGTGCTAAAAATTATGCTGTCAACAAACTTAAGATTGCCAGTCAGGTTCGCAGTGTGGTGGATTTGCATGTACTGGAAGCGACATATATTAATGCAGAGGGCTCTGTTCTTTGCAGACAGAACGAACATGCACACACATTGCACCTGTTTTAGTTAAACAAAATAAGTGACAGCCATTTGCTGACTCATTCCTCAGGGCAGTGCCTTGACCAATCAGGGTCAAGCTGCCTGGTTTAACTTTTCAAACAATGCTTGGCAGTTAACTGCCAGTCACCATCAATTGGTGCATTATCCAAGGCAATGCCTCTAACAATCAGAATCCACTTATCAACCAATCAGCATTTTCTTTTCATACAGTATAAATTGTTGTTTCCCCCTATATTAGTATTCTTGTGAAATGTCCTGACAAATACAAGAGAAAAATCTTTGACGCATCTCTTTTTTCAGCAATAATTAAAATTATTAGGCATAGTTCACTGAAGTTTCATTCATTATGCGCAACAGTTTCTGATAACTGGGTCTATTGCAGGACCAAACCTGGAATACAGTGTGCAGTTTGGTCTTTATATCTGAGGAAGGATTATGAGACAGTATAGCGAAAGTTCATTGGTCCCTAGGATGAGAGGGTTGTCCTATGATGAGCGGCTGAGTCAGTTGGGCCTATACTGTCTGGAGTTAAGGAGAATGAGAGGTGATCTTATTGAAACATACAAGTAACAGAGTGAGGACAATTCAAATCTTCAAGGATGCACAAATTTGAAATGGCTCAACAGCAATAAAAATGTTGTCTAATTCCCAATAACAGCAAATGATTCCATCTCCATATGAGCGTGAACAATTCAATATCCTGAGAATAAATAGTTCCTGCTGCTCTGATAGCATGAAGTCTGCTCATTATAGTGTCAGTAATACTCTTCAGACCACTATCAGCCAATCTTAGATACCATGACCCACTATCAAACCAGGTGTATCTGAGGATATTCAGCCAAAACATAATGCCTACGCCCATTCTAAGGTTACAATCACTTTACAGAGGCATTTTGTTATTGCTATAGCTATATCCATCCATAATAAAAGAAATGGAAATTTTATGCAATTTCAGTTATTTTTAAAATAATAATATCTCATGAGGTTTTGTACAGCGCAGAAACAAAACTAAGGTGAAGACAATAGCCAGCTCAAATAATTTTTGTTCAAATTTACATTCATTAATAATTATAACATCATATACATAGGCCAGAATTTGCTGAAAAAATAATTGTGTGCAAATGGCACATGCCCTTATTAATATGCAAATCAGCTAGCAACTTGTAGAGAGGGAGAGATATTTGTGATTGCGAATTGCAACAAGTTGCTGAGTAATTTGTGCAGCTTCATCATTGGCTTCAAAAAAAAAATCTCACCTACATCTCCCCATAAGTTTTGTGAGATTGCTGCAGTTGCACGTTAATTACTCATCAAATTCATAACAGAGAAAATCAAGTCGAGTAATGAACAGCATAAGACGCACTTTAACTACGTGATAATTGTTACAGATTGCCAATCAACCTCTCTGGCCCAAGAAGTGTGGAGTCTCATTCCTTCAGGTAGTGAATTATTGGAGATTCTTAAAATGTCAAATTTTAAATATTTTCATTTTCTTCTTCATACTTTTTCTTTTTCTTTCCTCTCTCCTTTAATCCAAATACCTTTCCTTTATTTCTCTTTTGTGCCTGATTTGGCATTGAATTTGCCCACTTCTCAGTCCTTCCTTTGTCATTCCTCAAATATTTAATCTCGTTGCATAAGCAGGTATTGTTGTTCCTGTAGCTTATCAAGGTCCCAAATTTGTGTATGGTTGCCCTAGCCATGCTGTTAGCAGTTGCACTTCCAGTAACCTTGGTCAAACCAATTTTGAGCTGAAGGGTGCAATAACGAGCCTGTCTAACAGGATCTGCTGTGAGATGCCCTGCTCTGTCAAATTCTGGGCCATACATAATGCCATGTTTAATTGAGACCCACAGTTAAGAGTGAAAGTCTGTTGTTACGTTGAAATTATACTTGGGCTCAGTAAATCATGGATTCATCTTAAGCCTCATATAACAATCAAGTTCATTCATTAAAATTCATGTTACAGCATTGAACCTGTAGGAAGTGTAACAGTGCTAAAAATGTCTCATCTGACACTAAGATAACCATTCCATTTGAAGGTGGAAATTAGTTTCTTGAGGTTATACTGTACGCTTGATTTATTCCATCTCAAAAAAATCATGTGACTTAATGTTTCCTGCTTGGGCTGCTACTGTCAGTGCAAACATGACCTGATAACACATTGTCAGAAAAACTCCAGAGAGCTAGCAGCAATCTAACATCTCACTGCAGAGTGCAAAGCTTCATCAAATATGTGCATAGTGATTAACGGTTCTCCTCTGGTCCTTTTCAACAATGGAAAAAAAGTTAAAATGAGTTTGCAAAGATGTGGCCACGCTCCTTTATCTGATACTCTAGTCTACAACTTTGAAGTGGAAGGGTAAATCGAGAGCAAAAATATACAAAGCAAACAGCTGTGGCTGAATGATTGACACCAGCTGATTGCCACAATGAATGGCGTGTTCATTCCCAGTGCTAGCATTAGGCAAGTACCGCATTTCTATTTCTGTGGTAACTGAACAATTTATTAAAAATAGCTGCATGGGAAAAAGGTAAGGGGATAAGTCAGATTTAAGTTATCTCTTTACGTCACAGGAAACGTATAAAAAATATCATTATTGAACTGCTGTTCCACAGAGACGGATAGGGATTGACAATCGAGGCAAAAACTGACTATGGGATCATGTGTAAGCCAGTTACTAATGATGACAGGAGGATCACCCACATCTCTCGGAAAGCAGGCACTGTGGTCCATTTAAGACTCAGGGTTATGCTTTCCTTGGAGTGTATAGCTAAACTAAGAGATTCTGAAAATCTGAAGGCACATCCTAGTATAAGTGAACAGATGTGCCATCTTGGGACTTACACCATTCACCCAACAAAATTAAAGGCTGTGTAGGAACACTCAACTTTGCATGACAATGTTGAACACCTTATGTCCCCAGGGGTGCTCATTCATCATGTCAGACAGGGTGTAATATCTGATCAAAAAGCACCCTTGCTAGTGGAGAAGTGGTGCTGCCCCTCTCTCTCACACCATAGTCCTCTAAAATGTCAGCCGGCAGGCAAGACCCCGAATGGCTCAACAAGAACCTGAACGATTCTCTCCCTGCCAACTGAAATGCTGTGAATGTTTAGCATTCCCACCACTAGCCTGCCCCTCTAACACCATTAACCTTATAAGGGATGGCTCACCACCATCTTCTCAAGGGCAATTAGGGGATGGGCAATAAAAGCTGGCCTTGTCAGTGATGCTCCCATCCAAAAATTGAAAAAATAGAGAGATCCCTACCTCCACAAGGCCAGGGATTTCTGTCACATCCAGGCCCTGGTTTATCTTGCATCACTTCCAGTAAAATCTTTGTGTCTAAGATTGTAGTATATTCAAATGTTCTGAGCATGCACAGTACATGATAATGTCATTAAACATATGATCTGGCCACTTTGGTGTCTGTCTTTTATTGCAAGTGCCTCCCAATATGTAGCAGATTTTGGCAACGAGATGGGATCAAAGTACCAAAATATTGGCAGCAAACAGCAGTAAGGACAATGATGAACAAGTTCAGCTGGGCCCCAGTGACCTGTCTGCTTGAATGGAGGAGATTTTGATTTGATTGTGTGGGCCTCACTATTCCTGACATCACGTGGCCACACATAGTCGAATGTGCTCTTGCAGGGCCCTAGTGTCCATCTGATTCAACTGCTGTCTGCTTTGGGTGAGTTTGTTATACATAGGGTGGAATTTTCCCAGATTTGCACTAAGTCCGGTAGCGGGCGGGTATAAAGCATTTTACCCGCCAGCCGCAATGGTGGGTTTTCATGCTGTATCGTCCCAAACACGTCACATTATTTATGCACTCCCAGGAAATGCACCATTTCCATGGCAGGCAGGCTCTCATTCGCCCGCTTGTCATCACCCCACCGCTGCATCACGCCAGGCGCCATATTTAAAGTCCAGCCGCAAGCGCACATCTCAGTGCTTCCAACTCACCACTGCTGCACGGAAGACATGAAACTGAAACTGAAGAAGACTGTACCCCCAGGTTCAGCAACGCATCCCTCAAGTGCCTTTTGGATGCCCACTGGGATGTCCTCTACCCCCGCTTTGGCCGCAGGGTGGGCAGCAGCAGCATTAACCCAGATTGGGAGGCAGTGGAGGAGGTGGTCAGTGCCAGCGCCCTTCAAAAGAAGACAGCCACCCAGTGCCACAAGAGGATGAATGATCTCCTCCATTCTGCCAGGGTAAATCACACTTTCTCATCACTCTCAACTCACACACTCACAATCCCATCACACATCCACAGGGATTGTAATTACTGGCAGTTCAAGGGACATAACCATTCACTCTCTCACACACACCTTCATTGTCCTCATCCCATCCATGGCACCGCTCACCACCCACACCATGCCAGGCATACTTATCATCTGGCCTGGCAGGCATCCTGCTTACACTTTATCTCTATTCTTGCAGAACAAGCTGGCACAGAACAAGAGAGAGAGGTCACAGACCAGTGGCAGAATTCCAGAAATCAAGGTCTTCACAGATTTTGAAAACAGAGCCAGTCAGCTCGCCGGAGAGGATCTGGACCATCCCTGTGCTGACGGTGAGGTCGGCGGTGCTCTACCAAGTGAGGGTCCAGCAGTGCAACATCTCTCAGACAACCATGCTGAGAGTGACATGTCCTATTTGCCATTGCCATGTACTAATTATTTTTCCTTGCTTCTGTAAGCACATCTGTCAAACAGCCGATGGAGTCTATGACCCAGGGCACCAACCAAACCCTGAAGAAACTCTGAAGAGGAATCTGGAGACACCTTCCTTGAAGTCCCATCACAGTGCCCACCCACACCCTCCACCAGTGCACAGACACACACCTCAGTGGGACCTAGCTTTAGAATAGCCACAGGATCACAGTCTGGTGAGCACATCACACAGTCTGATCCACAGCACATGGTGGCAGGGACCTCCCAGTCAGAGAACTGCTGGAGGCCAGAAATTTGCTGAGTCCAAGTCAGATGATGAGCCTCTGGTCTCGGTCATGTCACAGTTGCTGGAGCTGCAAACGCAAGCTCAGGAATATCAGGAAGGGATGTCCGCTGCATTCCTCAAATTGCAAGGCACGATGGAGGAGTCCGACTGCCTTCACTCAGGTCATAGTGCCGGCTTGCCAACGCACTGAGGTCAACATTGGTAGGGTAGCGACCACCATGCAAACATTTGTCCAGGATATTGCTCCTGCACTGTTGCATGGGCTCAACTCCATCACTGATGCCATAGTTGGTCTCAAACAGAGTATATGTGAGAGGGGTGGTAGGCAGCTAAATACCACTCCAGCTACCCTTTCTCCTTAAGGAGCCAACCTGGGACCCTCGGGCACCCATAGGGAGGAGGATCATCAGGTGCATACTCCAGACCCATCAATCTACGTGATTCCAAGATTTTCCAGCCCATCGGACTCCCCTCTTCCTGTGACCTCATTAGCTCCAGCTCCACAAGCTGAGGAGGGTGCCAATGCCACACAGCATGACCCCGAAAGCAAGCCGGGGCCCTCCAAGTCTCGGCCCTCCAGAGGACTTCCACCAAAGTCATCACAGCCTGGGCACAGGTGTTAATCACTTGTACATACTGTTCACTATTGTCAATAAACTCTCAAGAATGTGTCCCTGCAAATGGCTCCTTGTTCTGATGAACAGTGTTCATGTCACTCTGAAGTGAAACCTTTCTGCACAAAATAAAGGCAGGTGTCTCAGTCCAGGGCCTCTTCCCGGTGCCCTGTGCAGCCTTCAGACCAAAATGATGGGCCGGCCTCACACTCCCTGGAAACATCAATGATGCTTACATCTTGGCAGTGCTTGTCATTGCTGGCAGAATGTAATGGCAGGCGCCAGGGTGCTCTCATTTTCTCTGCGCGCTCTCAATATCTTTAAGGAAGGGCTGCCCCTCTCTTGTGCATCTGTGAACACTGATGCTGTGCTTCTTGGCCAGACAGGAGTCAGGCATTTGCAGAGACTATGTGAATATCTATGGAGTGTCCTCACTGCATGTCGTCATCATTGTCCTGCAACTGAACGACTATTAGGGCCTCTCTTGCGTCTCCATGACAGGAACATTCTCACAGAGGCTATTCATGCTGCCATAAGCCAGACTGGAGTCAAAGATTCACAGATGCAATGTGAGGATCTATGGGGTCTCCTCACTGCATGTCATCATCATCCTTCACAAATCTAGCAGCAAGAGGGCCTCCCGAGTGCCTGCCTCATCTAGCCAGTGTGGGGGCCTCATCCACATCATCGTTGCCTCCAAGGATCTCCTCACCCTCAGCCCTATTGGTGTTCTCCTCATTGGAGGAGATGTACAACTCCTCCATCTCTCAGCCAGCTCATCTCCCCAATGTAAAGGGTGCAGCAGACGACAATGATGCGTGACACCCTCTGTGGACTGTATTGCAGGGCTCCACCAGACTGGTCCAGGCATCGGAACTGCATCTTCAGCATCTCGATGATCTGCCCCACCAAGTTGTGAGCTGCAGCATGAGCCTCATTTTAGCGTCGCTCTACTGCAGTCTGAGGCTGCCGCATGGGTGTCATCAGCCACAGCCTCTGTGGGTAGCCCTTGTCCCTGAGGAGCCATCCCTGCAGCTTCTGTGGACCCTGGAAGACGCCAGAGACCTGTGACCGACTGAGAATGTAGGCATTATGCACACTCGCTGGAATCCATTCGCACACCTGCAGGATGTGTTTCTAGTGGTCACACACCAGCTGCACATTCAGCAAATGGAGCCCCCTTACAGTTAATATAGTCCATCATGTGTTGAGACAGAGACTTGAGCGCCATATGAGTGCAGTCGATTGCACCCTGCATCTGTGGGAAACCCGAGATCTGGGTGAATCCAATTACTCTTGCATCCTGGCTGTCCTGGCCCCGGACGAAATGCACAAAGTCCTGAGCCCTCACAAAGATGGTATCCGTGACCCCGTGAATGCATTTGTGGGTGGGGGCTTGTGAGATCCCACAGAGGTCACCTGTGGAGCCCTGAAAGGAGCCACTGGTGTAGAAATTGAGCACTGCTGTCATTTTCGCAGCCATTGGCAGTGGATGCCCTCCATGTCCCCATGGCACCAAATCCTGCAGTAGCGGCAGATGCGACTGACCAGTTCCCTAGACATGCGCAGCCTTCGATGACACTGGTTCTCGGTCATCTGCAGGAATGAAAGGCGACATCAATAGACCCTGGGTGTCGCTAGGCGCCGGCCTGTGACAGCTCGCTGTGGCTGTTGGGCGGCTTGTGCAGGAGCCCCAGTTGCCAATACTTGTTGAGGTTGCTGCTCCTGCCTCTGTGCAGCCAGGAGCCTCAGTTGCTGTCTCCTCCATTGTCTTCATGCTCTGTAGGCCATTAGGCATACAACTAGTTCACCAGGCTCCATGAATCTGATCTACTCCTCCTGCCGGATGAAAAAGAGAGACACATGCTTAACCAGTACTGGGATGGCCAGAGATTACTGCGCTGCATGGCTGCCCGAAACCCCACCACTTCCACCCCTGTCCATTCAACCAATTAGCGGCAGTTTCACCCATTGGACTGCATGCTGTGCTCTCAGCTCAGGTGCAGGCATTCTCCTAACCCACGCTGCAAGGCTGCACTGTTAGGTTGAACCATGGGGGAGACTGTTCCAAACCAGGATACTGACATCACAAGGAGCTGTAAGTGCCTCCAACAGTGACTGCTCCATGGCCAGCTTTAGCAAGGAGGTTGTATAACGTGCCCAGTCATCAAACATTTCTGTCATCCACTAAAATCCTCATGACTTTGCAGTCTGTTTGGGGGGTAGGTGAAAAGCTTTGGAGCACTTGGTGACACTTTGATGCCTCTGCATTGCTTGAGTGGGCAGATAAGCTAGAAGCCTGACTCCTATCATATCAATATGGCTGCACCTGAACTGTCTGAGTTGCAGGGGAATGGCCGCTTTATACAGCTTTCCCTAATGCATGGCCACTTCCCTTACCCATCCTATCCCACAGCCCAAATGCTTGTTCGCTATATTGAACAGCAGGCCCTTGGCCCCTGCAAGTCACCTCAATGGCAGGGCTGCACTTGCCCTCCCCCCTCACAAGTTGTGCCAAACGTATGGCTGGCCTTAACCCCGGTCCTCCAGCAACCCTCAAGCTTGAAGTCTAAAATGCGACGCTGGCAGGTGCTGCACAACGTTACTCTGTACTCACCTCCGAGTTCCCCTCAAAATGCAGCCCACCAAGTGCATATCGCTTATGTGCTCTTGTGCCAAGGAGATATAATAATTCTCATAATGTTATTGCAATTTATTGTAAAATAGTGGTGGCTGTGTCTATTTGTACCTGTGTATGTGTATGTGTGAGACTTAATTGGATTAAAGGCAGCTAGCTGGTCAGAAGGCTTTGATGTAAACATGGGGGAAATTTAGAATGTAAGGTGTAAAAAGACATTTGCATTTTTAAATAAACCATTAGATTGTTTTCAAGGGAGGGGTGAAATGTGTCACCCAGCCAGGTGAAGTTTAGAAACAGTGTGCTTATTTTTCCTAAAGATTACTGGGAAAATTAATACTATGATAATTTTTTATAATCAGGGAGGTAAAGTCCTAAGACATAGTGAAACAATGGAAATATTTGCATTCAAAGGAGAAAATATGTATAAAGGAGCGAAGGTTGTATGTAAAGATAGGCATTTTGAGATCTAACGAGTGTGAAAAGCCTTCAGCATCTATGCCTCAAGCTGCTGTCTTCAAAGGACTGAAGTTAAGAAAACTCACCTTGAATTCGACTTGTTCAGGGTATCAGGTTTCTTTGCCTGGGTCTTTTAAAATCTATGTGTCTTACTATTGCTTTAACAAAAGTGTAACTGGGAGTCTGATTAAGTAGGGAATTTAGAAGTTATTATTGTAGTAATTTCTAGACGTATGTACATGCTTAAAATTTTTCTTGTTACTAAATGCTTAATCTAGTTTTGTAAAAACCTGTAAGACTTGGTGCTCTTATTGCTACTGAATTCAAGGCACGCATCTCGAGATTTATGCAAATTTTAAAACAAGTTGTGGCAGTTATTTCAAGTTTCACCTTTGGGATTTGAACAACTCAGCATTTACCATCAGCTGTTCCAGAACATAGTTGGGGGCTCTTTTAGGGATATATTTGAAATTCCTTCCTTGGTTTGGGGTCGGTGAGTCTTAAGGTTACGAGTACAAGAAGCACTTTGAATTCAGGAGTTAGTGAGGTTTTTTTTGATGTACTGAGACTGTAATATGGCTTTGGCAGTTGATTAGACTTGTCTGGGAGTAGAAATTATAATTTTGGCCGGTTTACAAAAGTTAAGTTAAAGGAACTCATGCATAAATTCCAATTGGGGTTACCTGCAGGGGCAAAGAAAGCAGATATAATTGAAGGTATAGCACAGCATTTAAAGTTGGAAGTGATACCTGACACTAGTGAGTCACAGCTGCAGGTGGTAAGATAAGCGGGCACGGAGAATTCCACCCTTAGGCTGACTTAGACTCGGAATCACTGTTATGGACAGCCACAGGGAAGGTACTACGTCACTGTTATATCTGAAATGAAACAATATGGCTGTGCGCATGGAATACAGCAGAAAGCTACGAACATACAAGGAGTTCAAGAACCATTCCTTTCATATATTGAGAGAATGGACATGTTTTTCAGGGCTAATAATATTTTAGAACTCAAAGGTGAAAGTGAAAAGTTCCACACTCAGACTAATGCAATTCTTGAGTGTATGGAAGCAACTTTACTAATGGAGATTGGACCAGAAGTGTTTGTCATGCTAACAAACCTTCTTGCTCTCAACAAAGCAAAAGATGTACCTTTCAAAACCACCACTACCAAGTTGGAGGATCATTTCAATCCTAAGCCGCTACTTAGCTTTTGTACTTGGAAATTGTACTTGGAACCAGAAAACCACGAAAATAACAAAACAATTGATGGCAAAACAATAGCAAAACATTGTGGCACAAATGAATTTATCACTACATTACAACTTTGGCACATTCTTTGACCATGCATTATGAGACAGATTTGTATGTGATTTGAAGGGCGAAAGAACCCAATCAAAGTTACTAAACACACAAAAATAGGGGTAGCAGTGTCTATTTGTATCTGTGTATCTTACATTTGAGCTAGAGTGTAAAATTGCTTTTAATTATGGAGTTGGCATCAAAGAATGGTCAGGAACTTTGTCCTATGCAAGTGACAGACAGAAAACTTCCGTCAAGTCTAAATTCAGGAAACCTGGTCAAAAGAGAGAGTCGGTGACTAATTATCACTGTAATAGCAACCACACAGCACAGAGATGTCAGTACAGAAATGCCAAATGTTTTAATTGCCAGAAGAAAGGCTATATTGTAACTGCTTGGCAAAGGAAAACAGGGAGAAGAACACATTCCAGTGGCAATGGAAAATAGTGACATCTCAACAGTGGAGTTCACAATCTTGAAGTGTATCCATAGGACAGGATTGTCCCAGATTTGCACTAAGTGCAGTAGTGGGCGGGAAAAAGAACATTTTATGAACCAGCCTAAATGGCGGCTTTTCACACCGTATCGTCCCAATCCCACCGCATTAATCATGCATTCCCAGGAAGCACGCCATTTCAATGGGTGGGCTCTCATTCGCCTGCATGCCATCACCTTGCCCCTTTCTCATGCCAGGCACAATATTTAAAGTGCAGCCACAAAACACCTGTCAGTGCTTCCAGTCCAGGACTGCTGCACAGGAGACATGGCCTTAAAAAGCAAGAAGATTGCAGCGCCTCAATTCAGTGATGCATCCCTGGAATGCCTTTTGGATGTTGTGGAGGCCCGCCGTGATGTCCCCTATCTCCCGCTCTGGCCGCAGGAGGGGTAGCAATGTCCAGCTTGAGAGGTGATGGCAGTGGTGGTCAGCACCAATGCCCTGCAAAAGAGGACAGTCACTGAGTCCCGAAAGAGGATGAATGATCTCCTCCGTTCCATCAGGAAAAGTCACTCTTCTCATTACTCTCAACTCACACACTTACAAATCCATCACACATCCACAGGGCCCTCACTCACTGCCAGTTCAAGGGTCATCACCATTTACTCTCTCACACACACGATCATTGTCCTCATCCCATCCATGGGACCACTCACCACCCACACATGACAGGCATACTTATCATCTGGTCTGATATTGTCCTGTTTACACTCTCTCCATTTGTATTCATGCAGGACAAATTGGCACACAATAAAAGGGAGAGGTCGCAGAGTGGTAGAGGAATGCCTGAAATCAAGGTCCTCACAAACTTGGAAAACAGAGCCATCCAGCTGGCCAGTGAGGATCTGGACCGTCCCTGTGCTGATGGTGAGATCGGCAGCGCTCAACCAAGTGAGCATCCAGCAGTGCAACATCCATCAGACAGCCATGCTGTAAGTGATGTGTCCTGTTTCACAGGCCACTGCCTTGCACTAATCATCTCTTCTTGCTTTCACAGACACATCTGGGAAACAGCCAAGGAGTCCATGACCCAGGTCCTCGACTCGAGCCCTGAAGATGCCCCAGAAGAGGAATCTGCTGAAACCCTCATTGAAGACCCGTCACAACGCTCACCCACACCTTCCACCAGCACAGAGACACATACCTCAGTGGGACCTAGCTTTAGAGTAGCCTCGGGATCACAGTTTGATGAACACATTGCACTGTCTGCTCCACAGCAGGTGGCAGCAGGGACTTCCCAGGTTTCTGGTACCTGGAGGACTGCTGGAGGCCAGAAATATGCTGAGTGTGAGTCAGATGAGGAGCCTCTGGACTTGGTCATGTCACAGTTGCTGGAGCTGCAAAAGCAACTCGGGAACATCAGGAAGGGATGTCCCCTGCCCTCCTCAGGTTGCAAGGCATGATGAAGGAGTACTCCTGCCTTCAGTGTGAGGTGATAGTGCTGGCACGCCAACACACCGGTAGGATAGCAATGACCATGTAGACCTTGGTCCAGGACATTGGCCCTGCACTGTGATGTGGGCTCAACTCCATCATTGATGCCATAGTTGGCTTCTAACAGTATCAATGCAAGAGGGGTGCAAGGCAGCTTGATCTCACTCCAGCTTCCCATAGGGCACCCATAGGGAGGAGGATCAGCAGGTGCACATACAAGAGCCATCAACCCAGGTGACTCTGAGAGTTTCCAGCTCAGCCGAATCCCCTCTTCCTCTGACCCCAGCAAATCCAGCTCCACAGACCAAGGAGCATGTCACTGCCATACAGCAGGACACTGAAAGCCAGCCGGGGCCCTCCATGTCTTGGCCTCCAGAGGATGCCCATCAAGATCATCACAGACATGGCGTCACAGTCAGCAGACTGCTTCCACCTCCACTGTGGATGTGGGGGAGCACAGACGTAGCGGCAGGGTTGGGAAGGTTAAGAAGATGTGGTTCACATCCTGGGCATGAGTGTTAATCACTTGTACATAATGTTTTCTTTCTTAATAAATTCCCAAGAAGGTTTCCTTACCTATGGCTCCTTGTTCTGATGAGCAGTTTTCATGTCACTGAGATGTGAAACCTTGGTTCCTGCACAAGATAAAGGCAGGTGTCTCAGTCCAGGGCCTCTTTGCTGTGCTTTGTGCAACTTTCCCAACATACTGTTGATGTGCCTTCACTGTCACTGGTTACATCAGTGAGGCCTGCACCACGATGGGGTTTATCATTGCTGCCAGAATGGCACAGAGTTCCGTTATTCTCTCTGTGGGCTCCCAGAACCTTTGAGGTGTGGCTGGTCACATCTAATCAGCATCTGTGGCCAGTGATCACATGTCATCATCATCATGCTCCTGGCATGTAGGGACTATGGGCATCCACTGCATCTCCATGACAGGAACCTTATCACAGAGGGTATGTGTGCTGTCATAAGCCATTCTGGAGTCAAATGTTCACAGATGCAGAGTGAGGATTTATGGTACCTCCTCACTGCATGTCGTCATCATCCTCTATGAATCTAACAGCTATGAGGGTCTCCGGAGTGCGCCTGCCTCATCTGCACAATGTGATGGCCTCATCGCTGTCAACGATACTTGAGACCCTCTGTGGAATAAATTGCAGGGCTCCAGCAGACCAGTCCAGGTACTGGAGCCTCTTTTTCAACTTTCCGATGGTTTACTCCACCAAGTTGCGAGTTGCAGGATGAAACTCATTATACCTTCCCTTTGCTGCAGTCTAAGGCTGCCGCACAGGCGTCATCAGCCACATCCTCGTGGGCAGCCCTTGTCCCCAAGAAGTCAAACCCTGCAGCTTCTCTGGACTCTGGAAGATTTCAGGGATCTGTGACCAACTGAGAACGTAGAAGGCGTGGACATACCCTGGCAACAATGCGCAGACCTGCAGGATGTGTTTGTGGAGGTCGCACACCAGCTGGACATTCAGTGAGTGGAAACTCTTGCGGTTGACGTTGTGACTGTTTGTTGCCATGGAGATCTAAGTGCCATGTGAGAGCAGCCATGGCACCCTACACCTGTGGAAAACCTGAGAAATGGGAAAGTCCCAGCGCTCTTGCATCCTGGCTTTCTTGATCCTACATGAAATGCACAAAGTTTTATGCCTTTGTGAAGATGGCATCCGTAACTCCCTGGATGCATTTGGGTGGAGTCTTGCGATATGTCCCGGAGGCCTTCAGTGGAGCCCTGAAAGGAGCCACTGGCGTAAAAATTGAACGCCACAGTCACTTTAACGGCCACTGGCAATGGATGCCCTGCTGGTCCCCATGGTGTCAAATCCTGCTGCAGGAGTCAGACGTGACTGACCAGTTCCCAGCACATGTGCAGTCTTTGGCAACACTGGTTCTCGGTCATCTGCATGAATGGCAAACACTGTCTATAGACCCTGGGTCCAGCTAAGCACTGACCAGCAATGGCTCGCTGTGGTTCTTCAGTGGTGTGCATAGGAGCCCCAGTCACCCCTTCTTCCTGAGGGTGCTGCTCCTTCCTCTGCCCAGCCAGGTGCCTCTGTCACTCTCTTCTCCTCTGCTGTCTGCTCTCTGTAAGCCACCTAAGTCACCAGGCTCCATGCTCCTAATGTGCTCCTCCTGGGTGAAAAAGAGAAATGGGTGGGTTAGCTTTAGTGTTCTAAGAACCTCTCTTGGTTAAGTCTGAAGGCGCCTTAACACGTCCCAGAGAACGCTGGCCGCTACTTGGATGGCCAGAGGTTAGTGTGCTGCAAGGCTGCCTGAAACCCCACCCTCCTCCGCCCCACTCCACCTGACCGATTCGTGGCCAGCTTCACCCACTGGACTGCATGCTGTGCTCTCAGCTCAGGCACAGGCATTCTCCTAACCCACACTGCAAGGCTGCATTGTTAGCTTGTACCATGGAGCAGACTGTTCCAAACCGGGATGATGACATTGCAAGGGCCTCTGAGCGCCTCCACCAGTGACTGCTCCAAGGCCAGCTTTAGCGAGGAGATTGCACAATGTGCCCAGTTGTCCAATTGTTCTGCAGTCCACTGAAACAGTTTGCAGTCTGTGCCCAAGGGGTGATGAGTTCTGGAACATTTGACGGCACTTATCAGGCTTCTGCACTGCTTGAGTGGGCAGATAAGCTAGAAGCCCGACTCCAAGCATGTCACTGTGGCTGCGCCTGAACTGCCTCAGCTGTGGAGGAATGGTCACTTTATACAAGGTTTCCCAAATGCGTGGTGCTTCCCTCCACACATTTTGCACAAACCCACAACTTGCCTCAACCGCACTGTAGCTCTTCCGCGCGCCCCCCCCCACCCCCGCCACCCCACCACCCCCAAGGTCATCTCAAGTGCAGGGCAGCCCTAGCCCTGGCACTGCACTTCAGCCAGCCGGGAAAATGCAACTTATCAGTGCCCTCGCCTGAATGTGGGGTGCCTCAACCTTGAGGTTCAACAGGTGACCCTCATGAGTGCTGATCAACATTACTGAGCACTCACCTTCAAGTTCACCTCGAAGTGCAGCTCACCAGATTCACACCTTATAAATGTTGTTGTGATGACAGCCCTAGCTGTATGATCCAGGGTAGGGGATGTATCCAGTGATCTGGGCCAATAATGATATGCGGATGCATTACAAAGAAGCGGCAGTGGGAAATGCAGCCTGCCATTGACAGGCAGAAGGGATGATCGTAAACTGGGTTTACAATGTTGTGAAACCAATTTTTGGTCCTTCCCCCATATTGCTCACCTATACCCATCTTGACATCTGATGCCAGCAGGCACAGAAACTTCCACCCATAGGGCAGAATTTTCTGCCCACCGGGTGGGTGGGCCCAGCCAATCTCCTGCGGCCGGGAAGCCGATCCCCGCTGGAGAAGCGGGCCCCGCCTCCATTTTAAGTGGGCGGGGCAATTAAGGCCCACCCAGCATAACGCCCAGCGGGGGGATTCCCCAAATGCAAGAGTGCATGCGCACGAACGAGTACACATCTCCCTGAGGCTAAGTGCTGCCTCAGGGAGATTGCTTACACTTGTACAAACATTAAAAATAGAAAAATAAAACAATCGTTAACATGTCCCTGTCATGTGACAATCTTAATAAATTTCACTCAAACTTTATTAAAGTTTTTTAAACCCACATAAAACCTCATCCCGCTGGTGGATGAGGTTTCATGTTTTTTCAGAAGCCCGCTGGGCTCCTAGCCTGCCCGCCAGCCTTAAGGTTGGACGGGCAGTACCTTTAATTGTTTTAATTATCCTGTCAATGACCTCAATTGGCCATTGACAGATCAGCAGGAGCACAGCTGATTTGGCTGTGCCCCGCCTTCCTGAAAATTTAAATGGGGCGGGATGACATCGGGGGTTCCCCCCTGACATCATCCCGCATCATTTCCTGCGTTGGCAAGAGGGCCCCGCCCCCTGCTCGCTGACGGCAAATTTCAGCCCCTAGTGTTTAAATGAAGAGAAGCTAGGGTTGCACAGCGCCTATGCTACCAGCAACCATTCAAACAGCAGAGAATTTCATACAAAGGTGTTGGTAAGTCAACAGTACACCTATATGCATATCAACACAGCTCCATTCCGAATAGAGACACATCTTTTGGCTTTGACGATAATCTCTATTTTCTCTTTCACTGGCTGTAGCCCCTTTTCAATGATTTTCAGGCCAAGGTGCACTACCTTAGATTGTGCACTTTCTCCTTTTTAATTTCACATTGTGATCACTGAGCCTCTTTAACACTTCACCCAACAGTTTAAGATTCTCTTCCTCTGATGCAATCGTGACCAACACATCAACACATCTCCCTGATTTCACAAACAATACAACACTCCTTGCAAAATCTTATCCATTGTGGCTTGGAGGATCTTTTAAGAAGACTTCACACTATAGGGCAGCTTTCTGTTGATGTACAACCCCAAATCTGCCTTCTAACGTATGTGGGGTTATTATGAGATACTGCTGACTCTCATGATCCATATTAAGCTGTGCACAACAATGAAGCAAATCCAATTTTGTGAATACCTTGGATCTCACTAATTCCACATACAAATCTTGGGAGGTCAGTAATTCTCATCATCCCCTACCTGGTTGATTGTGACCTCATAGTCCTGCATATTCTTATGGTTTTGTCTGACTTGGGCACGACTATGATTGGGGTTGCCCAATCATTGTGGTCATTTTTCACTTGCAGACCATAAGGAATAGGGAACCAGCTCAGTCTTGCAATATACTGATTTTATACTGATCAGGCCTGATTTGGGTGTGTGCTTTTACACTAATTATGTTTTCATGACTATCACATATTGCTGTGGCTATTCAATAGCTGATCAAGCTTCTTGGTTGTCTCAACTTGAAAAACATTTCCAGTTCAGTCTTCAGTTTGTGAAAGCAATCCTGAACCATTAATGTTAGTTTATTGATAAATCTGGCTACAGCAATGTGCCACTTGAGGGACTTGCCCTTATATTGGACCTTGCACTCCATTTGTCCACACATTTTCCACACCTCACCAAATTCAATGGTGTATCTCCAACTGGAAGTACAGTTCAGTTGAAAACCTACATCTTCCACAGTTCAGCGACAACACTGAAGATTGAAGTTGGAAAAAGAATGCTATTGCTGACACACAGTCTAGTTTGCCTCAGGAGAAATCAGATGTAGATTGTGAAGGTGCAATTTTCACAATAGAGATAGAAGATGGTGACTTTCCAAAGACACCACCTGAAATTACAGCTGGAACTCAGAAAAACTCTGTGTTGAGAAGAGTTTATAAATGGACATTGAAGGTTGGACAGAATTTGACCTGTGTACAGGCAACAACTGAAACCATTTCATAACTGTCACACTGAGTTGTCATGTGAGCAGAGCTGCATCAAGTGGAGTCACAGAGTGGTGGTATCCAGCTCTTTGAGAGATAGGATTTTGGCAGAACTTCACACTGAACACACAGAAAGAGTCAGTATGTAATACATATCAAGAGGATTTGTTTATTGGCTGGTCTAGGCAGTGATCTTGAATCAGTGGTAAACAAATGTACAGTCTGCCAAAATTGTAGAAATAAGCTGCAAAACCCTTTGCAACTGTGGTCATGGTCGAATCACCCATTTCAAAGAGTTCACGTAGCCTTTTGTGACAAAGAAAACAAAATATTGCAACTGGAATTGAACCAAGAGAGGGAGAAAGACTTAAGCAACATGAAAGATAATTTTGATAAGATAATTAAACAGGAATGTACACTGAAAACACAGGCAATGAATAAACTTTTGGAGATTATGAACCACAAAGATATATAAGTAGATTAAAAGAAAGCAAATAGAGCAGACGTCCAACAAAAAAGATACAGGATCTTCTGTGATTACTGAACCAAAGCCAAACAATCCAAAACCTGACTCTACATGACTTGTAAGGGGATCAAGAAGTCTTCATAAATCAGTTACTAAACTTGATTTATAGATGTAATTTAAAAAAAAAAATGCCAGTTGCTTTCATGCCAAGTGAGCATATTCATAAAGATTCGATTGTTTATTTTTCACTGCTAAAGCTGTATTGTTAGTGAAATAGGAATAATTTATTTTTTAAAAATTCAAAAGGGGATTGAGCTCACAATGAACATGAGCAGTGGGCAGTAAAGCCATCAAAGACATGTATAGGCCATCTTGGTGCTTTTCATTCTTTGCAAGTGCCTCCCAATATGTAAAAAAAATAATGGGCGGAGTACACTGGAAGGTCTGTATATTTTCTGACTGTACCGTTTAACCAAATTGCCAATTGGTTTACACACACAGGAAAATGCACCCTTTAAATATGTATTTGTTAAATAACCTCCAGCCCTTCTCATTGAGGATATTACCCTCATTGAATTTCTTCTGAGGTGAAGAAAACACCAAATTGCTTCTATATAAGAAAGTTTCATTGAACACATTCCTGACACTAACATGCAGTGTCTTTTACAAGTTTTTCTTCCTCACCATTTTCATTATTTACTTATGAGCACTTCATGAAAGAGAAAAATCACCTTTACATGATAACAACACAACCTAATGGAAATTTACAAAATTGAACAGATTTTCTCAATATCTTTTGGACCAGTTTACGCCAGTGAAAAAAGTAGACTCCCAAGTAAAACCTATCACTGACATTTTATATTATTCCTGATCTAGTTAAATGAGAATTCAGACTCCTGGAAATCCTACTCTTGGGAAGAAAATAACATAATTCTCACAGGGGATTTTAGTATTGAGTCAAACTGCAAAATATTCTCGGTTTACAAGACTTCAAGATTTGTGATAAGCTGCTTTTTACTTAGCCCGTTAACCCAAACAAACTTAGTGGCAAAGAGATGGACATCCTTGGTACAGTCTTATCCTCATAACACATCTGACCAGGAAATCTGCCAACAGTACAGAAAAAATTAACATACTTCACAGACAGTTTGGGTAAAGCAAACTTAGGGTGGAATTTTCTGTCCCTGTTGACATCGGACACCATGGTGGGCGTGAGAGGACAATATGGCGAGAAGACCAAAATTGTTCTCATGCCATTGTGAAATCAATTTGTGACCATCCTCTCTGCCCGTCATTGGTGGACTGCCTTTCCCGCCGCTGCACATTGGGAATGTCATTTTAATATATCTGTATATCGTTATAAGCCCTGCTTGCCAGGATCATTCCCTCATGTCAAATTTACCATCCACGTCGGTGGGAAAACACGCTGGTGCAGAACATGTCTTGACAAGTGTGAGTTGCAGGAGTTGAAACTTACTGTCAGGGCCTTGTCCACATTGCAGACATCTGAGGAGTAGGAGATGCTAGAGACTTACAGCAACTGAACCTTGGAGGAACACTTGCGTCACATGCTGGGTGGATTCTGATGGACACAGCTCCATTGAGTGTCTGTTTCAGGACATCAGTCTGCTATGGATGATCGTTGAGGGGCTGGAGAGGAAGGTATACTGGTGGTGAGGTTGGGATGGGGGACCAATGCTGTCGGAGAATATGTAGTTGGGAAAAGGGGAAACGACGGTGTCGGAGGCTGAGGCTGGGAAAGGGGGAGAGGGAGTACAGGGAGGAGGAGGGTGTAATGGGAAAATGTGGCAAATAAGGATGTAGGTGTAAGGAGGGAAGAAGTTATAAGGGAAGGAGTTCAGATTGGGGAAGGACTTTGGGTGGAGGAGGGAGTTCGGAGGGGGGCAGGACTCAGGGGGACGAAGGAGTTCGGAGGGGGGAAGGAGCCCAAGGAGAGTAAGGAGTCAGAGGAGGAAGGAATTCAGAGGGGGGAAGGAGTCCGAGGGGAGGAAGGAGTAAGGGTGGAGGAAGGAGTAAGGGGGTGGTGATGTCCAGGTTTATGTGCAAAGGAGGGATCTGTGGTGACTGCCTCCTGGGGAGTGAAATGAGAGTGGGCGTGGTAGGAGGGAATGGTGAGAATGAGAGAGAGCAGAGTGAGCTGGTAAGGTGAGAGGGTGAGGGTGTGACAGTAGCGATGGAAGGGATGGCGCAGGTGGTTGGTGGGGGCTCAGAGGCAGACACAGACTCTAGAGGTGGGAAGGAGGAGGTTAGGGAGGTCCATGTGGATGGGGTTAGGATTCTCAGGAAGATAAGGAATGTGCACATTCATTTGGACATTCCAGAAAGAAAAGGGTTATGGCTGGCAGGTGATGGTGGGGAGGTGGAAGGTGATGCTGGGTGGGGGGGGGTGGGGGGTCGTTGGGGGGGTGGTCAACAGCGATAGGAGAAAGGAAATGGGTGACTGGGGGAAGGAAAAGAACGGGGGAGCTGAAGACACACTTCACTACAACCATCTTGCAAAATCGAAAGTGAACAGAGCCTCGTATGGGGCAGGAACAGTTGCTGCATGGGAGTGTGATCAGTGGGTGGGCGGAGATGCAGGTCAGCTCAGATGGACAACTGAAAGAGAACCCCAGCAGGCATCATGAAAAATGCTGTGGATATTGAGATGAGTGTGGTGGTGGAAGGGTCTGAGTGTGTTGGAGAGTGCTTGTATGAAGTTCCAAAAGGCCCCGACACATGCACACTTCTCCCTCCAGACTCACTCTTGGGCCGGATGCATGTGGTTGAACTGCTAGTATGGGCGGGTTGGGGGGGATGCAGCGGGAGGTCTTTCAAAGCCTGTAAATGAAGCGGAAAAACACCATTACATATTATTCAGTGCAAGTGATTATATTTTCTGGTTATAAAGTGACAAAATATGTTCACCCATGCAACCACTTGTGATCAGAAATTCTTAACTTTTCTAGGCCAAAGACTTCTTCTAGGTGCTGCCCTGGCATCCACAGCAGGGGTGGAGACAGCCTGTGCAATGGTTGGCCCTGTTGCCTCTGATGACTTCGCATGGGTCCTCTGGAGACCCAAGGCCTGGAGGGCCCGGGCTTGCTTTAGTTGTCCTTCTGTGGACCTGCTGCTCCCTCTGCGGTGACAGAGGACAGGGTTGAAGGGGTCATAGCCAAAGGGGACTCGGAGGGAGAGGAAAGCCTCTGAGATTCCTGAGTGGATGACTCAGGCATGTCCAGCTGCTGCTCCTGCTCCTTTCGGGTGCCCAAGAGCAGCAGTATGATTCCTTAAGGGAACGCCGATTTGCCCCCTTTCCCTCTTACATTGCCACTGCAGGAATTCACCCATGGCTACCGGGATGGAGTGCAGGTCTGCGCACATCTCCACGTTCTGCTGGACCAGGGTCTCCATGGCATCCACTATCCTCCCCATGGAGACCTCCATTCATGCACATGTGGGCATAACTTCATCAGAGAGCAGGCGGATGCACTCCTCTGGTCCGCATGCCACTCTGTTGAGGGCTTCCAACAGCTCCGCGTGATGTTCTCCTGCCTTCTGCTAACTTTCCACAAGGAGCTGGAAGGCCAAATCCAGAGGCTCGTCATCTGACTCAGACCTCACAGTTGCCTCTTCCCCAGCAGTGCTCCGAATGCCGGGGAGCTCGGCTGAACCTGCCTCCTCCTGCTGTGGACACATGTCCTTGCAGTGACCACCAGATTGTGAATCCAAGCCTGCTCTATATCTAGTTGCAAATGAGGTATGTGCTTTTCACTGGTGAAGGGTCTGGGTAAGTGCTGGATCTCCCAGGCTGCTTATTTTCAGCTCTTCAATGGAGGAGGTGTCCTCTTGGCTGGAGGTGGGGATATGGATGGAGCTGTGGGGCAGGCTGGCTGAGAGTGTTGGCCACTTGACAGAACTCCCTGTGAACCAAAGTACAGATGATTAGTGTATGACAGCAGATTCAAAGAGAGAGCACTCACAGTTGCATTGAGCGAGGGATGATGTGGTGCCGGATCCTCATGTGGGTGTTTGACACCAACCTCACTATCACCGCAGTCAGCGCACCGGCACGCTCCTCAAAGTGAGTGAGGGGCCTAATGTGGGTCACTCCACCCCGGTCTGGGACCTCACACTGCTTGGAGGGTAGCTAATGTAACCCCACTATTTAAAAAGGGAGGGAGAGAGAAAACAGGGAATTATAGACCAGTCAGCCTGACGTCGGTAGTGGGGAAAATTCTAGAGTCCATTATGAAAGATTTAATAGCTAAGCACTTGAAAAACAGTGGCAGAATCGAACAGAGTCAGTATGGAATTATGAAAGGGAAATCATGCTTGACAAATCTACTGGAATTTTTCGAGGATGTAACTAGTAGAGTTGATGAGGGGGAGCCAATGGATGTCGTTTATTTGGACTTTCAGAAGGCTTTACTACAAAGTTCCACATAAGAGATTAGCGAGTAAAATTAAAGCGCATGGGATTGGGGGTAGTGTATTGAGATGGATAGAAAACTGGTTGGTAGACAGGAAACAAAGAGTAGGAATAAACGGGTCTTTTTCCAAATGGCAGGCAGTGAGTAGTGGGGTACCGCAGGGATCGGTGCTGGGACCCCAGCTATTCACAATATATATTAATGATTTAAATGAAGGAACTAAATTTAATATCTCCAAATTTGCAGATGACACAAAGCTGTGAGGAGGATGCCAGGATGCTTCAGTGTGATTTGGACAAGCTGAGTGAGAGGGCAAATGCATGACAGGTGCAGTATAATGTGGATAAATGTGAGGTTATCCACTTTGGTAGCAAAAACAGGAAGGCAGATTATTATCCGAATGGCTATAATTTGAGAGGGGAATGTACGAGACCTGGGAGTCCTCGTACAGCAGTCACTGAAGGTAAGCATGCAGGTGCAGCAGGCAGTAAAGAAGGCAAATGTTATGATGGTCTTCATAGCGAGAGGATTCAAGTACAGGAGCAGGGAAGCCTTGCTGCAATTATACAGGGTCTTGGTGAGATCACACCTGGAATATTGTGTGCAGTTTTGGTCTCCTTATCTGAGGAAGGATGTTCTTGCTATAGAGGGGTGCAGTGAATGTTTACTAGACTGATTCCTAGGATGGCAAGACTGACATATGAGGAGAGATTGAGTCGGTTCGGATTATATTTGCTGGAGTTCAGAAGAATGAGGCGGGATCTCATCGAAACCTATAAAATTCTAACAGTACTAGACAGGGTCGATAAAGAAAGGATGTTCCCGATGGTGGGGGAGTCCAGAACCAGGGGACACAGTCTGATGATACGGGGTAGACCATTTAGGACTGAGATGAGGAGAAATTTCTTCACCCAGAGAGTGGTGAGCCTGTGGAATTCGCTACCACAGAAAGTAGTTGAGGCCAAAACATTGTATGTTTTCAAGAAGGAGTTAGATATAGCTCTTGGGGCGAAAGGGATCAAAGGATATGGGGAAAAAGCGGGAGCAGGCTATTGGGTTGGATGATCAGCCATGATCATAATGAATGGCGGAGCAGGCTCAAAGGGCCGAATGGCCTACTCCTGCTCCTATTTTCTATGTTTCAATGCTGATGTGAGCAGGTTTCTCTTGCATGAAAACAGATAGAAAGAATGTGAGCACAACACATGGCACTGTGTGAAATGTTTGTGTGGTGACTGGAGCCATGGAGGGATGAGGACAAAAGTTCCAGATGATATAAGCCTGATGGAAATGTGAGGGTGTGTGTGAGGGCCAGCGGTGTTGTCCCCGGGTTGTGAGATCCCTGCGGATGTGTGATGTGTTTGTGAGTGTGAGAGTTAAGAGTGATGAAAAAGATGACTTACCTTGGTGGAACAGATGAGACCATTCAACCTGTTTCTGCACTGGGTGGTTCTTGTCTTTGCAGGGTATTGGCCCTGACCACTGCTGCCACCGCCTCCTGTGCTGGATTGGTGGCCTCGCTCACTGGTTTTCACCCAGAACATGGGTAGAGGACTTCACGGCGGGCCTCCACTGCTTGAGGAATCTGGGAGCAACATGTTTCCTCCTTTTGGCAGCCATCAGTTCCCAGCAGCTTCCTATCCCTTGAAGAGTGCTAGCCCTTTGCAGGTAAGGCCTTTAAATATGACAGCCATTTTATTGAAGGACTGAGGTGATGGTAGGGTGGACCAATCAGACGATGCCCCACCAGCAACCCGGTGTGTTTCCCAGGAATGCATAATTAATGAGGCGAGATTGGGACGATATGGCAGGAAAGCCTGTCATAACGGCCAAAGGGTATAAAGTCCTTTTTCCAGCCCACTATCGCACTTAGTGAAAATCTGGGACAATTCTGCCCTTAATTTTGCCCTCCCTCTAAACTTTAAAACACAAAAGTGACATCAGCTAATTTTCCAACCTCATCTTATTGTATTTTTTTCAATTTTCAAGAGTCATCCTCAACTAAGTTGTAGTATACTCAGCAATGTGTCAGAGGTCATAAGTTCATGACTCATTCCAGAGACTTCATTCATTCTTGGGATAAAGCTTTTGCTGGCAAAGGTAACATTTATTGCCCATCCCTCCGAGGTGTGTAGGCCTTAATGACATGCTGCAGTCCTTGTGGTATTCCCACATCGTGGTTAGGTCAAGAATTCTAAGCTTTTGAACCAGCGATGATGAATAAGTGGTAATAGATGCCCAAATTAGGATTATGTGTAACTTGGAGGGAAATTTGAAGTTGATGTGATTTACATGTACCTGCTGACTTTCCCTCTTAGATGGTGGAGCTCATAGGTTTCAAAAGTGCTGTCAAAGGAGCCTTGGTGAGTTGCTCTAGAGCATCTTGTAATGGAACACAACGCAGCCAGAGTGCGCTGGCAGTAGATGTTTAAAGTAATGCTTGGCTGATGATCAAGCAAACTGCTTTTTTTCTGGTGTTGAGCTTCTTGAATGTTCCTAGAGGTGCATTCTTCCAGGTACAACAGAGTGTTCCATCACACTCCTGACTTGTGCCATCTAAGTGGTGGAGAGGTTTTGTTTGGGAAGTCAGGAGGTAAACCACTTTCTCAACAGCTTCTGTTGACCAGGTTACTCAACATCTTACCTGTTTACATAGATATGGCATTCATGTGTCTAGTCCAGTTCAGTTTCTGTTCAATGGTAACCTCCAAGATGGTGATGATGGGGAATTTGTCAATGGCAGTGCTATTGTATGTCATGTGTGGGCAGTTATGCTCTTTGCTGATGGAGATGATCATTACCTGGTCCTTTTGTGGTACAAATGTTACACAAAACTGACAACTGAACACTGGATGTTTTCCAGGTTTGGCTGCATGCAGGCATGAACTGCTTTATTTTGTAAGCATTTGCAAATAGAGCTGCATACTGTGCAATCATCAGTAAATAGCCCTAGTTTTTACCTTAAGATGGAGGGAAGGCCTAGAATGAAATATCTAAAAATAGTTGAGAGTAGGATACTGCCCTGAGGAACTCATGCAGCAATGTCCAATGAAATTATTGACCTCGAACACCCACAACCATCTTCTTTTGTATTATGTCTGACTCCAGCCTCTGGGGAGCTTACCATGATCTCCATTGTCTTTAGATTTTTTGGGGCACAAAGTTCCATGCTTGATGTCAAGGGCACTAATTTCCGATACATCTGGAGTTTAGGTCTTTTATCCATGTTTTGCTCAAGGCTATAATGAGCTTGTGGAACCCAAATTGGGTATTGGTGAACAAGTGACTGGTACGTTTCTATCAGATGATAGCACTGAAGATTACTTAAAAGATTAGATAACCTGCTGGTTATGTTACCAGGCTAGTAGCAGAGCCCCTGGATTAATTAACTGGACTAATAATCTAGAGATGTGAGTTTGAATCCCACCATGATATCTGGGTAATTTAAATCCAGGTATTAAATATATTGTAATAAAATTTACTATCAGTAATGCTGACTGTGAAAATGCATCTGGTTCACAAATTTACTTTAGGGAAGGAAACTACTGTCCTTATCTGGTCTGGCCAATATGTGACTTCAGGCCCGCAGCAAAGTTAAGTGGCCTAGCAAGCCACTCAGCTCTCCCAAACAGATGAAAAACATAATAAGAATAAAAATGAATGGACAACCAGGCATTGACCTGGACACTGGATAAAACAATGACACACACTGCCCAGCCAACCTTGAGAAGTTCTGTTCAATAACACCTGAGAATTTACCAAAATTTGGAAAGCTGTCCTACAGGATAGACATTTAGCAGCTTAACTTTAGCATTCAATCGTTCAGTGCTTCAGGGTTTGATTATGGGTGTATGGTATCTGTTCTCTGTTCACTGTGTGTGATTAATTAAGCCTGGTTGTGGTTACTAAGAAAGAGAAAGTAAACTGTAGGAAAGCTGCTGGAAATATGAGAGCAGACATTTTCAAAGCATTGAAGAAAACTCCTATTGCACAAATATCATCCCTGCAAATCTCCAAGGCAGAAAACTCAGCACTGGCATAGCCACACCCACAGAAACATACTTCACCACCAATGTCCCAGGCACCACCACCATCAATGGGTATATCCTTTGCCGCTAGCCAGACAGACACAAGAGAGGGGGTGACATAGTGGTACACAGTTGGGTAGGAGTGGCCCTGGGATTTCACAACATTGAGCCTAGACCCCATGGAATCCAGTCAAACATGGACAAGGAAACCTCCTGTTGCTTACCAACTCCCGTCCTTGCTCAGCTGATGAATTAGTGCTTCTCAATATTGAACACTAATTGGAATGAACACTGAGAGTAGCAATGGCACAGAATGCACTCTGGGTGCGGGGCATCAACGTCAATCACCAAGAACAGTTTGCAGTACAACTAGTGACCAAGCTAACTGAGTCCTAAAGGAACATTCACTCCCTCCACCACCGACACCCAGTGGCAGCAATATGTATAATCAACAAGAAGCATTGCAGCAACTCACCAAGACTCCTTAGACAGAACCTTCCAAACCCATGACCTCTATCACCAAGAAGGACAAGGGCAGCAGATGGATGAGAACACCACCACCTAGAAGTTCCCCTCCAAGTCACTCAACATCCTGACTTGGAAATTTTTCGTTGTTCTTTCACTGTTGCTCTGTCAAAATCCTGGAACTCCCTCCCTAACAACATTGTGGATGTACCTATACCATGTGGACTGCAGCAGTTCAAGAGGGCAGCTCACCACCACCTTCTCAAGGGCAATTAGGAATGGACAATAAATGTGGGAGGTAGTGAGAGAGTCAACATGAGGGAAACACCTTCTTGACCTCATCTCACCAGCCTACCTGCTGTAGGTGAATCTGTTCATGAGACTAATGGTAGGTATGACCACTGCATAGTTCTTGTGGAGACAAAATCCTATTTTTGCACTGAGGATACCCTCCATCATGTTGTATGGCACTACCATCATGCTAAGCGTTAAAGATTCACATCCGATCTAGCAGCTTGAAACATGACATCCATGAGAAATAACTTAACTGTATTCAACTACAATCTGTAACTTCCTGGCCAGGCATATCCTTCACTCTACCATTACCATCAAGCCAAAGGACCAATATTGGAATAATGAGGAGTGTAGAACAGTATGTGTGAAGTTCTCGGAAAGAAACGGTAAATTCAATAAGATTCAGTCAGAATCAGACCTGCACATGCTATTAAACATGGATTCCTTTATTCCACTTCTGTGCTCCCTCTGCTGGTACATGTGTATGGTAGCCTTAAGTGGACAAAATGCATATAGCAATTTTCAATAAACTACATCCCTGCTTTTCTTAGTAAATACAAGGCATTGTGCATTTCAATGGTTTGTTTCCAAAAATGTAAACAATAAACTTAAAGGTAACTTGAACATTCAGCTTCACCTTTAACACTATTACATTTTTGTATATGGTGTGTACCATCTACAAGGTGCAGTGCAGGAACTCACCAAGGTTCTTTAGATGCCTTCCAAGCCCACAACCACTACCAACTAGAAGGACAAGGGCAGCAGACATATGCAAACACCACCACCTGGAAGTTCCCCTCCCAGCCACTCACCATCCTGACTTGAAAATATATCACCATTCCTTCACTGTCGCTGGGTCAAAATCCTGGAACTCCCTCCCTAACAGCACTATGGGTGTACCTACACCACATGGACTGCAGCGGTTCAAGGGCAATTAGGGATGGGTAAGAAATGCTGACCTAGCCAGCAACGCTCAAATCCTGCGAATGAATTAAAAAAAATAATTTAACATTGCACTCAGTCATGTGCAATGATATGATAGATTTGTTCACCAATTGAAAATAGTTCACTTCAAAACAATTTCACTTATGTGTTGGATGATCATTTTCTCTCATGAGTAGGATATTGTCTGACACCAGGTGTGATCTCATTTAAATCATGTTCTTTCTCTGAGATATTGATATCGGAATCGGATTCAATGCTTATGAAAGGTGTTTTCAGTGCTTTGAAGAAGGATGAGTTTTGTGTGTTGATTTGTGAACTGCACTTCCAGTGATCATTGATCCTTATGTGTTGCTCAGAATAAATGGCTGGATGTCATACGGTTTTCTTTGTGCTTTCCAACATGGCCATCATGTTTCAAAAGTATTTTATCTCTTGGCTTTAGTGATGTAGCTCTAAATTTCAAGTTTCACTCTGCATTTAATTTCATTTGATTCTTTTGTTCTCGATCGTATTCACATATATGTTGAACATAAGCTCCATGGGGTAGCTCAGGAAGGCGTGGACTCATATAATGTGCATATATGAATGCAGCTGAAGGGTTTACAGTAATTGAGTAAGGGGTCACTCTGTAATTGCGAAGAAAGCAATGCAACTCTTGCTTCCACGACTTGTTCTCAGCTGCATCTGTACATATCACTTTTTTCAAGGTATGCAAAATTTTTCAACCTCTCCATTAGCTCTTGGCCAATGGGGTGTGATTTTTCAATGAGTGAAGCCCAGATAATTTGCAAATTTACTGAACACATCGCTGTTGAATTATGCTCCATTGTCACTTCCTACTGTTTGAGGGGTTCCAAACATGGTAAAGATCAGGTTAATCTTTAAGATGACTGCTTTCGTTGAAGTTGATGTAACAATTTCCATAACTGAGAATCTGTTATAGTCACCAGTAGCACCAAGCAACCTTTTCACCAGTGTGCAAGTCTGCAAAATTAATGTTAGCTTCTATCTGTGGTCTGGGAAGTAACTTAGACATCTTGAAAGGATCAAGAAAATTTGACATTGTGCTTGCTTGACAGGGCAAATACAGACTGCTTTTGTGTTCTACCATATGGTCATTTCCAGGAAACCATACCTTTTCCCTAAGGAGATGCTTGGTTTTGACAACTCCCTGGTGACCTTCATATGCTACACCTACAACTCATTCCTTCAATGAGTATGGAATGACAATGCAGTTGTTGCATAACACAAAAGCAGATGTATTTGTAATGGTGAGCTCATTTCGAACATTTTGAAGACCTTTTAGTGTGGATGATTTTGTTTGTAGACGCTTTCTCAACTTTCCAGTTTTGTGATTCCATTGATATCAAACATAGTTGCAATGCCTCACCTTGTTTTGTTGCTGCTTTGTTGTCAACTAGTTCCAACGACTCTGACACCAAATTAAGACTTAAGCAGTTAAGATGCAATTCAGCAATCTTTTCTTCACGATTAATAGGACTGACTGTCAGCAGCAGATGTCATGAAAGATAATCTGCTGAGTTGAGCTTGGCTAGCTGCTACTCAACATGGAACTCGTATTCTTGTATGTTGAGTATCTTAAAGCTCTATTTGAGCATGGGTTTACCAAGTGGATTGTTGAACAAGCTTACTCGTGGTCTATGATCCGTTATTTCTTCAAACTCACTTGCATGCAAGTAGAGCTGAAAGTGAAAGAGACCCCGTGAGATTGCTTTTCTCTCTGTTTGCAAATAACATTGCTCCACAGGCATTAGAAATCTGCTTGCCATCATATTGATTGATGAGTTGCCTGTCTTGTCTTTCTGCAAACGTGTGACACTTTTCACCGTTGAACACATGACCAAAGAATTTGACTCTGCTTTCATTGAACAAGCACTCGTGTCTGTTCAAGATAAAGTTACATTATCTAAGAGGCTGTGGTCATGCATGTAGCACTCTTGGGTTTCTTGACAACTTGAATAGATGAGACTCAAGGGGTAGACTCATTCCTCACTTCTCAATGATACCAAGGTCAAGTAGATGCTGAAGTTCCTTCTCTGCCTACTTTTTGACATGAAATGGTTTTCCTTGCCATTGATGTGTGACTGGAAGCATATTAGGGTCTACATGCAGCTTGCATTGTAATACCTTTCAGTTTTCCAATACCAGTGAAGTGATCAGCATATAATTTGAGAATGTCATTGGTACGTGTAGGAATTGTGCATGCGTCTGTAATCATGTGCGATCTGTTGCTATGTGAAAACTGATAATTGTGTCCCATTCTCCAAATATAACATAGAATACAACATTTGTTTTGGTGTCTTTAAATGAGACTGATATTTTGAAAGTCCCATGAACTTTCATTGGTTTGTCACTGTTTTAAGGAAAAGTTTTTGTATTCCCTGGTTTGTAGAGAATGGGGCAATCCTGAATTTTGTTAAACATTTTGTCTCCCATGACACTGACAAAGGTTTATGAGAACTTTTATGTCCAAGCATCCAATGGTCACTGTCACGTGTGGCTATTTGCTGTGTTTGAAAGAGAGAACAAAAATATATTCGGGATCATCCACATGGGCTATATTCTCTTGCCTTTTTTCTGTGGTATGCATACGTGGCATACCAGAGCAAAATGGTTAAATTTTCCATAGGCTTTACACTGTTTGCCAGTAGCAGGACACTCTGCCTGGTGTGGGTAAGCAGCGCCACAGTGGAAATAACAAGTCACAACTCCGCTTGTGAGACTGCTGTTGTTTCTTTGCAGGTGGTTTCTTGACATGTGAGTGATGAATAGTTCATGGGAGTTGAACTTGGAGTGCAATAGTTACTGTTGGCAGCCACAAATTCAGTAGCTCCTGACTGTGAAAGTTATAGTGGTCTTGATAACTCTCGCAGTTCTGACAGATTTCTGACTTTCTTGGCTGCTTTTTGGCAAAGTTGACAAGAGAGACAATCTTGGATCATTTGTGTTTTGATTTCCTGTTCGACATACTGACCATCAACAAAGTCACATTTGGTTGCTAGTTCCTTTAATAATGTGACATATTGATCAATTGTCCCATTTGTTTCTTGCTGAATGCGTCAGAAGACAATTGTTTCGTGTATTGTACCTTTCGTGGGTGTGAAATAGCCATGAGTGCATTTTTTTTGAGTCATAATCATTTTTCTAAGATATGAGTATCTCAAAAATATCTCCAAATTCTTCACCTCCGAAGTAGAAAAGTAAAGCCTTTTGTTTTTTGTTACATATGATTGCAAAACCTATCATCGCATCTTTGAAATGTCAAGCCACTTTTGCCAATGTAAGAACACAGATAATGACTGTGAATACACATCAAAATGTGGTTGATTGTGCATGGACAATGCCATCTTGATCAGCAACACAATGACAGTGTGTGTTCAAGGATCCAGGATCATACTTTTTCTAAAGGCAAAAAAACTTCGCTGTAATGATCTGAGATTAATTTTCTTTTGATTGGGTAGTTATTTTTGCGAGATCAGTGTGTGTTTACCCCATGCAGGCCTTCCCCTTGCTAATCCCAAGCTGCAGTGTCTCTTGTATGTCTAACAACAGGCTAAGTCTCAATGTGTTCCCTAAATCTCTAACTTAAAGTGCTATTTGCAGAAAGCAAATAGCTTCCAAAAATTTCATAGCTGAAAGCAATGTTTCCTACTTCTCACCATCTTCAGCGCTATTGTGAAGTTCTTGTGAAGAAAAGGTATGATTCAGTATGAAGCAGAACTGCTTCATGTGCAGTTAAAACTCTTTACTCTCCTTCTAGATTACCCCTGCTAATACATGTGCATTATAGCCTTAAATGGACAAAATGCACAATGCCATTTCGATACACCACATCATGCACACCTGAAAAAGAGATGCCAGCCTGGTGAAGGCACAACACAGGACTACTTGCAAGCCCTATAGTGAAAGCAATGTGCTATAGTCAGAGTGAAGAGATCCCAAGTCCAACAGATTGGGTCAAAAATTTGTGGGTCTACCATATCCAGCTGAATGCTGGTGGAAAATTAAATAACTAACAGAAGGAGGATGCTCCATGAACATCCCCAACCTTAATGATGGTGGACTGCAGCACATGAGTCCAAGCCAGGCTGAAGCATTCAGTAAGAAGTGTTGAGTGGATGACCCAGCTCAGCCTTCTCCTAAGATCTTCATCTTCAGAGAAACTAGTCTTCAGCCAAAATAAAAACAGAAACAGAAATACTTGGAAAAACTCAGCAGGTCTGGCAGCATCGGCGGAGAAGAGCACAATTGACATTTCGAGTCCTCATGACCCTTCAACAGAACTAAGTAAAAATACGAAAGGGGTGAAATATAGTTTTCCAGGTATTTCTGTTTCTGTTTTTGTTTTGGATTTCCAGCATCCGCAGTCTTTTGTTTTTATCTCTAGTCTTCAGCCAATTTGATTCACTCCAAGTGATAACAAGAAATGGCTGAGTTTTCTGGGTACAACAAGGTTTAAGAGCCCCAATAACATCTTGGTTGTGGCACTAAAGACTTGTTTTCCAGAACTAGCTGCATCACCTTGCAAGCTATTCAATATAACTACAACACGAGGCTCTACCTGATAAAGTGGAAAATTGCCCAGCTATGTCCTGTCCACACAACGCACATCAAATCCAATCTGGCCAATTACTGCCCCATCAGTCTATATTTCAATATCAGAAAAGTGTTGCAAGGTGTTATTGATAGTGCTATCAAGCAGCACTTACTCAGCGATAATCTTCTTGAAGATACTTAGTTTAGTTTCCACCAAGATCACTCAGCTCCAGACTCATTACAGCCTTGGTACAAACATGAACTAAAGAGCTGAATTCCAGAGGTAAGGTGAGAGCATTTGTCCTTGATATCAAGGCAACATTTGATCAAGTCGGGCATTTCGAAAGCCTACTAAAATGAAGACAGTGGGAATGAGGGGAATGCTTTTCGCAGGTTGGATTCAAGTCTATCACAAAGGAAGATGGCTTTGGTTAATGCAGGCCAATCATCTCAGCCCCAAGACACTGCTGCAGATGTTTCAGGTTTGGGATGATAAGTGGAAATTAGCATTCATGCCTCACAAGCAAAAGGCAATAGCCATCTCCAACAACAGTGTCTAACCACCTCCTATTGATATTCACCACAATGACACCACTGAATTCCCATCATAAACCCCTGGAAGTCAACCATTGACCAGAAACTTAAATTGACCAGCCACATAAATACTGTGGCAACAACAGCAGGTCAGGGGTTGGATGTTCTGTGACGCATAACTCACCAGATGACTTCCCAAATCCTCTCCACAATCTACAAGGCATAAGTATTTGTGTGATGGAATACTCTCCACTTGCCTGGATGAGCGCAGCTCCAACAGCACTCAAGAAGGACGACATCATCCAGGATGAAGCAGTCCATTTGATTGTACCCCATCCACCACCTTAAACAATCAGTCCCTCCACCATCTGCTCATTATAGCTGCAGTGTGTGCCATATATAAGATGCACTGCAGCAACACACCAAGCTCCTTTGTCAGCACTTCCCAAACAACATCAACAACTATAATGCAATAAAACCTCTCAAAGCATTTTGAAGAATCATTGTAAAGCAATATACTTGCGCAGCTAGCTAAATTGTTTGGTCAAAGAAGTAGTTTGTATAGAACATCTTAAAAAAGGAAAGAGAGATTAAGAAGTGGAGAAATTTAGAGAGGGAATTCCAGACCTTAGGGTCAGTCAGCTGAAAGCATGGCTATCAATGTTGGAGCGATTAAAATTGGGGATGCTCAGAAAGCCAAAATTAGAAGAGCACAGATATCTCTGAGACATTTGGGGCTGGAGGTATTACATAGGTAAGTGAAGAGTTAAGCCATGGAAGGATCTGAAAACAAGTATAAGAATTTTAAAAGTGAGATATTGTTTGTCTTGGAGCTAATGTAGGCCAATGACTTGGTGTAAGCAAGGACAAGAGTAGCAGAGCTATGGATAACTTCAAGATAACAGTAGCTAGCATGTGGGAGGCCAGCCAGGAGTGACTTGGAATAGTAAAGTCTAGAGGTAACAAAGACATGGGTTCAGGTTTCAGCAGCAGATGAGCTGAGATGGGTGGATTCGGGCATTGTTATGAAGGTGAAAATAGGTTGACTTAGTGATGGAGTGAACATATGACCAGAAGCTCATCTTGGGGTCAAACGTGGCACCAAGGTTATGAACAGTCTGGTTCATCCAAACGCACAAACATGGAGCAGGAGTAGGCTACTTGGCCCTTCAAGCTTGCTCCACCATTCAATGGGATCATGGCTGATCTGATTGTAACTTTCAGCCTAGCCTGGATTACCTTTCACCCCCTTGTTAATCAAGAATCTATCTAACTCTGCCTTAAAAATATTCAAAGACCCTACATCCACTGCCTTTTGAGGAAGGAAGTTCTAAAGATTCACTACCCTCTGAGAGAAAACATTTCTCATCTCTGTCTTAAATGGGTGACCCCTTATTTTTAAACCATGGTCCCTAATTCTAGATTCTCCCACAAAAGAAAACATCTGGTTCACATCCACCCTGTCAAGTCCCTTCAGGATCTTAAAGGTTTCAATCAAGTCACATCTTACTCTTCTAAACTCCAGTGGATACAAGCCTAATCTGTCCAACCTTTCCTCATAAGACAACCTGCCCATTCCTGGTATTAACCTAGTAAATCTTCTCTGAACTGTTTCTAACACATTTACATATTTCCTTAAATAAGGAGACCAGTACTGTACACAGTACTCCAGATATGATCTCACCAATGCCCTGTACAACTGAAACATAACCTCCCAACCTTTGTATTCAATTCCTCTCACAATAAACAATGATGTTCTATTAGTTTTCCTATTTACTTGCTGTACCTGCATACTAGCATTTTGTGATTCATGCACTAGGATGCCCAGATCCCTCTGAATCTCACAGCTCTGCAATCTGAGACCATCTGGATAGTATGCTTCCTTTTTTTATTTTTCCTGCCAAAATAGATAATTTCACATTTTCTCACACTCAGCCAGGAAGAACAATGGAGTTGATATCTAGGGAATGGGTTTTATAGTGGGGACTGAAGACAATGGTTCCCTTCATCCCAATATCTAATTGGAGGATATTTGTGCTCATCGAGAACTGGATACCAGACAGTCAGTTTGATAACTAGAAATATTGGGGGAGTCAAGAGTGATGAGGTAGAGCTGGGTGTCAGCAGCACACATGTGAAACCTAATACAATGTTTTTGGATTATTTCACTGGCAGGCAGCATTTAGGTGAGAAATGGGAGTGGGGCTAGGGATATATCCTTGGGGGACACCAGAGGTAATAGTTTGAGAATGGGAAAAGAAAACTTGCACATGATACTCTGCCCATGATGAAATAAGAAAGGAACCAATGGGTGAGCACAGCCCTATCTGGCTGGATCACAGTAGAGAGGCATTAGAGGAGGATTGTGTGGTCAACCATGTCAAAGGCTGCTGACCGATTGAGAAAGGAGGGGTATAGTTTACCTTTGTCACAGTCTCCCAGGATGTCATTTGTGACTTTGACAAGAGGCATTTTGGTTCAATGGCAGGAGCAGAAATTTGATTGTAGGGATTCAAGCATGGAGTTCCAAGAAAGATGGGCATGGATTTGGGAGGTGACAAACATGTTCAAAGAATTTGGTGATCTCTCTACCATGAAAAGAATAGAGCAGCAGGTACAGACAAACATGATCACCTCCAAGTTCTGCTCCAAGTCAAACATTATCCTGGCTTGTAAATTTATCATTGCTCCTTCATCGCCATTGGGTTAAATTCCTGCAACTTGCATCTAACAGTAAGATAGGAGTACCTTCACCACATTGACTGTAGCAGTTCAAGAAGACAGCTCACAGCACCTTCCCAAGGGCATTTGAGGAAAAGCAATAAATGCTGGCCTTGCCAATGATGCCCACATCCCATGAATGAATATGAAAAAAATAAACTTCTTCCATCTCTTTGACAGTGGGCTGTCATAGTGGTAGTATGCCAGTTGAATAAGTTCTGGCTTTTCCATGTTGATAAGCAATCATAGTGTTAACTGTACTGGAACATCTTGGATAGATCCTAGCCAACATTTATCCCTGAATCAACACCATTAAAAAAAAAATGATCTGGGCATTCATCATCTCATTGCTGTTTGAGGGACTTTGCTGTGCACAGGTTGGCTTCCGTGCTTCAAAAATACTTCGTTGGTTGTTGAGTGTTTTCGAGTACTCTGAGGACATGAAAGCTATGATATAAATGCAAATTATTTCTTGGCAATATCTTTAGGCTTTTGTTCCCTCATCTCAGCTCCTCAATAAAAATATAAACTGTGACCTTTGCAATCACTCCATGTCTGAAACTAAATTGGCATTGGTACTTTTTGGATTAGCACAAAAGAATACTTTTCAAACATGATGAATAAATACATTCCTAAGACTATGATGAAAACATTTTGCTCCTGCCTTGGTTAAACGCAGATGTCTATAAAACAAACTCACAAAAAAAAAAATCACCAGTGCCACTACACAACGAATGAGATTCCTGATCATTTGGAAAAATGCAAATTACTTTGTAATCAGTGGGACAATTGGAATTTTTTATGCAAACATTTCTCAAATATGTATCTAATTTATTCAACTCCAACAGATTCTGTGTACCTGTTAGTAAATGCTCTGCACCCTAAATAAAAAATCCTTTTCACCACTACCTGCTGTGTTAATTCATCAAAACAAACGCACCCCCATTCGCACTGAAAACAGTAAATCCACTTGGGCCATTTTCAAAAACTGCTTCAACAGAAAGAAATAACTTCATTTTAAATTCTGAAAGCAAATGTCAACTTTCATTCTCCTTAGCAGCTATAATAGATATGAATATTCTTCATGTTTCTCATGAGCCACATAGTATCAATGGAGTTATGATTAAAACTAGGGCCCATTGAATTCAGCTGTCCTGACAGTTCTCTTCATCCTCTGCTAAATCCAGATGGAATTACAATAAATTATATCGCTCCTCTACAAAAATCAGATTCAAGGTTTGAACCAACAAGCCTGTATCATTGCTGTGTATCATTGACTTCATAAACAATAGAGTCATAGAGTTATATAGTGCAGAAACAGGCCTTTCAGCCCATCACGTTGTATAATTAATTGCTGCACCTTTCAGAAAGGCCCTTATTCACTGTGAAGTCAATGGGAATCTGTAGTGCAGCTGCATACTGGTACTGGGACCTGTATTATTGGTGTGGAGGCTTGCTCAGCACTGTCGTACTTTGTGCTTGAAATGTGATCCAAAAATGCCTGTGGCACTGAGCCTGTTCAATTGTTGTGCACTTGAACTGAGCACCAGGAAATAATGTTAATACATCATAGTCCCACAGTACAACTGGAGTGACTGAATTATGCTAAACATATAAAGCACCTGAGGCACAGTCACTATGTTGAATTCCTTCTCTTAATGTGAAACCATATTTTTGTACTTGTGAGTAGCTGCCTGTTTCCATCGATCTCAGAGTTGTGAACCTCTTAAAACTGTACATATTTGCTATCTATGGCAGTTTTCCCTGGCCATTGTTTTGGCTTGCTTTCTACATAAGAGCTATGGATACCTTTTCAGATATACTTTATTTACAGGTATTGGCGAAGGATCAGAGAAAGCAGGCAGAACAGCTGCATTGGCAATTTGGGTGCTAATTCTTGGTCTGCATACATGGGCACACCCTGATGCTATTACTAACACATACAGGTCAAGGTGATCATGCCTGGATATCTCCTAATTAACATGTGTGGAGACTAATTGACCAAGAAAGCCATGAAGAACTTCAGAAGTCTGCAGCTAGATCAAGAATTTACTTCCTGGACAAGGATCCATGAGTTGGCGTCAAAGTAATGGCCATAAATATCTATGCTCCTGGGGCCCTTATAAACAACAATAAGGGAAATATCCTACATCTTCCAACTTGCAGTGAAGGCCTTGAATGATATTTCTGCTCCAGCATTCTTGGCAAAAAATCATGAGCTGGATGTGCATTATTACCTGACAAGTGAAGCCTTGGATATGCAAGGAATGCCAAAGTAAAAGCTTTCCTCTCTTATTTTCCTGAACCAGTGTATTAATTGAATTTCCCATGAGGAACAGATAACACAAAACCCTCTAAATGGATTAAGAAAGGGTAGGGACATACAAGGGTATGCGGCCATACAAGCCTCGACTGCAATGACACTTTAGCAGAAAGTTGCTCCACTCCAGGAGTGCACAGTTGCGCTATCACCATATATACAGAAAATGCATTTAATGCTGTTATCCTGGCAATTGCACATCAATCCATGGTGTCACCATCATTTTAAGGTTCAGAATGGACCACACAATTTGTCAAGGCCAATGAATGTGATTGTTACGACCAGGTAAGGAGGGGTTGAATAGTTCCCTTCTTTGCCCTCTCCTCATTTGACCGCAACAGGTTTTTTTGTTTGAAAAGAATACATTTGCTTATTCAGTGAGTACTTAACTGTTTACACACTGTGATCATAAAATATCCAATAAGCAGATTTTCTTAAGTTTAATAGAGAAAGAGGTTAGCTTTATTAAACTTAAACTGATCTAAGTAAAATAATATATGCACCTTTCACACACAGACACACACACACACACTTGAAGTTCGCACACACACAAATACAGATTACAGAGTGCCAAAGGAAAGGTTGACTAAATTAGAATGAAAAAAGTTAAAAGGAATTCAGTATCTGTATTTTGATGACTCATCTGGTTCAGGCTGAATCTAGTGGTCTTGCTGCTTTCACTCAGTGGTCTTCTGTTTTTGTGGTGAGGTGGTTTAAAACTGCAGGTGGATGATCTACCTGCTCTTCTGAAGACACAGCTGTGGTGTTGAGTTCTTTCTTTAAAATCTCTGTCTGCACATGGAGAGTCAAATAATAGCAGACAGGGCCCAAAAACTTACAAGTTGCATGGAGAGAGAGAGAGAGAAGAGAGAGTGAGAAAAAGAATCTCTCTCAACTGTTTATCCTCAGTTCTCTGAGAAACATGTGCTTAAAACATACAAAAGGTTGGCTTGTCATGTGACTGCACTCTCCAACTGACCAGTAATTCGGACATGATCATGTATTCCAACCATAGCTGGATTAGGTCAGGTCTGGGAATTTCCATTTTAGCCAGGGTCCCATTGTTCAAGTAGTTAGGTTCGATGGTTTGTCTCCACCCAATTGAGTAGCTGGACATTGTGCTAATGGAATCGGAAAAATGGTTCATTGATATTCATCCAAACTCATTGTCTTTGATAGGCTTTTGCAGATATGCTGTCTGCATCTCAATGGGGTTGGAATGTGGAATGGACAGTCATGTAAATTAGGTAGCCATCTTAGCTGTAAATTCAGGTCACTTTAGTTTGTGCTTTAAAAAAGCATGCTTATTTTTTAAGTTCAATTCGGTGGATTAATTATCATTATTTGGCATAAAGCACATCTGCATGACATCCAGTTTCTACAAACTGTATCTTTAACCTCATACACTGCTCAATGCAGCATACCCATATTGCTCACCTACTAACAATTTCTATTAAGCATGATTTATATTTAACTCAAAGCTTTATCTCATCCCCACACATTTAACATGGTTGGAAGACTTATGAACATATTTTTCAGCTTGCACACACTCCAAGCTATTCAACTATGACAGCCACATCACACACCACACTCACTAACATACTGCCCTCTTCTTTGCAAGCAAAGCTGGTGCACAACCAGAGATAGCAGCAGATAACAGGTAGGGGACAAGCATGGCTGCAAGTCCTCATGCTGCTGGAGGAGATGTTACCCACCATCTTTGGAGTAGCCATTGCTGAGGTGCAGGGCTGAAACCATCAAAGTTGATGGTATCCTCACATTTAATCCTCTTTCTCACATCCCATTCCTTTCTCATTCCACTATCTGATCTGATTTACAAACTCCAGATGGCATAAGCCTAAAATACTTGCTTCCCCCCAACACTCCAGCTCCTCCACCTCCCCCAGCTACATTATTACTCGAAACTTGTGCCTTACTCCTTTCAGATATCCAAGAACTGCAACCTTGCAGGAAGTGGTGGAAAAACAAAAGGTGAAGAGAAGGAAGACGGTAATGAGAAAGAAACGTGGCTGCACACTTTCACACTCACAACCAAGACAAGGGACAAGGGGAGCATAGTTGCCAGCTTGACAGAAGGTGAGCTCACAAGCAAATTCCACTGTAGATGACACAGAAGAACACTTCAATGGGACAGGCTACAAAATAAAACTAATGGACGTGCACAATGAAATGCTTAGTGCATTGGCAGACCTGCCAGGAACCCTACTGCCAAGAAGCATGGAGGAGTCTGACACTAACTTGCACCAGGGCTTTGCACAGAACTTTGGCTTATCCTTCCCAGTTGGAAGCGGTGGCCAACTCCACGAGAACACTCGTGAATCCAACTATGATGCACTGTCTGATGGTAATATTTCAGATTGCATTGCAGCAGAAACAGAAGCCATGCATCATCTGAGTGCTGCAGTGAAGTTCAAACTTCTGAAATGCAGGGTCAACTTGCTGCAGAACAAGTTTAGGCTGCTGTCATGAAAGTTCAGCTTGCTGATTCACAAACTCAAACTGACTGCATCATAGCTGCATATACCAGTGTTCAAAGGAGTTTGCAGGGTATCACAGGAGTCCAGCAATCTGCTGTGCAACATGTTGCTCAGATTCTTAAGGGAGAGTGACAGTAGCTCCATGAAGCACAAACTTGCTCTCCTCTCTCAGGATGACAGCATGTATGCTCCTACCCTTCCCACTCCAACTGTAACCTTGTTGTCTCCTGTCAGCCAGCCCAGACCACTGCCATCCATGCAGTGATTGTATAGTCCAAAGCCAGGCCTTCTAGGTCCAGACCTGTGCGAGGTCATCTTGTAAGATCATTTGCAATTGTGCTGCTGAAATTCAGCTGTGTCCCACTAGCCGGGGGTAACACAGTGTACGAGCACTAGACCAGGCAAAGGTACTTAGGGAATACACAATCATGATTAATTGACGCTTGTATGCAATATGGCATAGTATGATTAATAAAGTTGGTTTGAAATGTTTATTTTGAGGTGGCTATGTTAATGCATTGTGGCCAAAAGAACTCTCAGGATCAGTAGCAGAGAGAAGGGAAGGTGGGACTGTGGGAAACTGGGGAATTGGAGTTAAGTTCACTGGTATCACAGCTGGGCAAGTGGTTCATTGACAGTCCCAGCCATGAAGGGCTAGATTGTCTGCTCCCGCTCCTCCTCTCACTCCTCCTGAAGCCTCTTCTCATGGTCCTCAGTTGGTCGCTGCATCCCCGATAGCAAATTTGCTGTCCACATGATGTTGAGGTTGTGCAGATGTCAGCAGACCACTGACATTTGGAACATATTTCAAGATACCATTTACAATAACACATTCTTAACATATGCAGAGAAGAGCAGAGAATCGCTGACTGGTTTGAAACTAATATCACTGTAATGTAGTCTGCCATTGAAGCTAACTTTCTCCACTCTCATGAAATACAAGGGAAATACAAGACTCTGAATGCACCAAGAGTTGCTTGAAGTAAAGTCCAACAGACTTCTAGGCCTGCACAAATGACTATTGGTCAAGATGTTTCCAGAATATCAAGATATCATTTGACACATGGGATGAAGCTCTATCAGCACAAAAAATGGCTCCATTGAAAACAAAGACAGGGAATGTCATGACTGACTGCAATAAACAGTTGGAGAGATGGGTGGGAGACTACCTTGAATTGTACATTAGGGAGGACACTGTCACTGAGGAAACTCTAGATGTCATAGAAAGCCTGCCTGTCATTGGCAGAGCTTGATATTAAACCCACAATGGAGGAGCTTAGCAAAGCTACTGGCTCACCTGCCATTGGCAAAGCTCTAGGTGCTGATCATATACCACCTGGACTCATCAGTCATGGGAAACCAGCACTCCCGTAGCTTCTGCATGAACTTCTCTGTCTCTATTGGAGGGAGGGATCAGTGTCCCGGTATGCGTGATGCCAAGATTGTGACCCTGTTCAAGAACAATAGCAATCACAGCTATCTCCATGCTGAGCATCATGGGAAAAGTATTTGCCTGTGTTGCCCTTGTCAGACTACACTTGGCTGAATCTATCCCAAATCCCTGTGTAGTTTCAGAACTGGGTGATCCACAATTGACCCGATCCAGCAGCTGCAAGAGAAATGCCGTGAACAAAGGAAACTGCTATGTCTTGCCTTCATCGATCTCACAAAGGTGAGATGGCCTATTTAAGCTGTTGAAAAAAATTGGCCGCCCTTCAAAGCTGCTTAATGTGATCTTCTCTTTCCATGATAACATGATAGATAAGGTCAGCTATGATATGCAACAGCAAACCCTTTGATATCCGCAGTGGGGTTCTGGCCCCAACACTCTTTGGCATATTCTTTTCTTTGTTGCTGTCATGTGTCTTCAAATCATCTGTACAGGGCATCCACTTACATACCAAAACCAACAGTAAGCTGTTCAGCCTTGCTTGCCAGAGATCCAAAACAAAGATGCACCAAATCCTCATCTAGGAGTTGTTCAACACGGATGATGCCATGCTACAATTTCATACTGAGGATCACCTTCAGTGGCAAATGGACAGACTCTCCCTTGCCTGTAAAGAGTTTTGTCCGATCATCATCTTCAACAAGACAAATGTGATAGTCCAAGATGTTGCCACATTGCCATCAATCAGCATTGACAATGTGACACTGAACGATGTTGGTAGCTTCAGATATCTAGGCTCCACAATCAGCAACAATCTGTCACTTGATGCTGAAATGAACATACATTGCAACAGCAGCAGCTGTTATATCCAAGCTGAGTACGAGAGTGTGAAACAACAGCAACCTGACTGAGAATACCAAACTGTGACTCTACCAAGCCTGTGTCCTCAGCGCACTTCTCTACAGTGGTAAGACCTAGACAACATATGCTAGGCAGGAGAAAAGACTGAACATCTTCACTCTCTCAGGCATATCCTCAGTATCTCTTGGCAGGAGAAGTTCACCAACTCAGAGGTCCTGGAGTATGCTAATTCCATCAGTATATATTCATTGCTAAGCTACTGATGACTGTGCGGACTTGGCCACTTTCATCAGATGGATGATGATCATGTACCCAATGAATTGTGAAATGTGAAGAGGATAGTGATAAACATCTAGAAGACATAGACAATTTGGTGGAACAGGTGGACAAGTGGCTGATGAAATTTAATGCAGAGAAATGTGAAGTGATCCATTTTGGTAGGAAAAATGCATAGAGATAATACAAAATAAAGAGTACAATCATTGAAGGTGGCAGGGCAGGTTGAGAAAGCAGTTAATAAAGCTTACTGGACCATGGGTTTTGAAAATATTGGAATTGAAGACAAAAATAAGGAAGCTGTAAAAACCTGCATAAAACACTGGTTCAAACTCAACTGGAATATTGCATACAGCCTTGAACAGCACACTTTAGGAAGAGGGTGCAAAAGATCCACGGAAATGGTTCCAGGGATGAGGAACTTCATTTACTTGGATAGTTTGGAGAGGCTAGTGCTATTCTCCTTGGAGATGAGAAGATTAAGCAGGCATTTGATAGAGCTATTCAAAATCATGAGGAGTCTGTACAGAGTTGACAGAGAGAAACTGTTCCCATTGGCAGAAAGGTCGCTCTATCATCAGCAAAGTGATGGAAGGTGTCATTGTTGATGCTATCAAGCAACACTTACACAGCGATAATCTGCTCGCCACTCAATTTGGTTTCCACCAGGGCCACTCAGCTCCTGACCTCATTACAGCCTTGGTCCAAACAAAAGAGCTGAACTCAAGAGGTGAAGTGAGAGTGACTGCCCTTGACATCAAGGCAGCATTTGACCAAGTGTGGCATCAAGAAGCCCTAGCGAAACTGAAGTCAATGGGTATCAGGGGAAAATGCTCCACTGGTTGAGTCATATCCAGCACAAAGGAAGATGATTGTAGTTATTGGAGGTCAATCATCTCCGTCCCGGTACATTGCTGCAGGAATTCCTCAAAGTAGTATCTTCATGAATGATCTTCCCTCCATCATAAGGTCAGAGGTGGGGGTATTTGCTGATAATTGGGCAATGTTCAGTACCATTCATGACTCCTCAAATGCTGAAGCAGTCTGTGTCCATTTGCAGAACGATCTGGACAATATCCAGGCTTGGCCTGATATGGGGCAAGCAACATTTGCACTACACAAGTGTCAGGCAATGACCATCTCCAACAAGAAGGTATCTAACCAACTCCCCTTAACATTCAATGGCATTACTATTGCAGAGTCCCTCACATCCATATCCTGGTGTTTACCATTGACCAGAAACTGAACTGGACTGGCCATACAAATACAGTAGCTATAAGGGCAGGTCAGAACCTAGGAATTCTGTGGCAAGTCACTCACCTCCTGATTCCCCAAAACCTGTCTACGAGGCACAAGGCAGGAGTGTGATGGAATACTCTTCACTTGTCTGGATGAGTGCAGCTCCAAAAACACTTAAGAAGCTCGACATCATCCAGGACAATCCAGCTCATTTGACTGACATCCCTGCCACCACCTTAAACATCCACTCTCTCCATCACTGATGCACAGTGGCAGCAATGTCTACCACCCACAAGATGGAATGCAGCAACTCACCAAGCCTCCTTGGACACCACCTTCCAAGATTGCGACTTCTACCACCTAGAAGGACAAAGGCAGTAGATGCATGAGAACAACACCACCTGCAAGTTTCCCTCTGAGCCACATAACACCCAGACTTAGAACTATATCGCCATTCCTTCACTGTCGCTGGGGTCAAAATCTGGAACTCCCTTCCTAACTGCATTGTGTGTGTGCCTATGCCACGTGGACTGCAGTGGTTCAAGAAGGCAGCTCACCACCACCTTCTCAAGGACAATTAGGGATGAACAACAAATGCTGGCCTAGCCAGCAACACCCACATCCCATGAATGAAAAAAAAGGGTTGAGAACCAGAGGACATTGATCTAAGGTGATTGGCTAAAGAAGCAATGATGACAAGAGGAAAAACATTTTTATAAAGTGCGTGATTAGAATCTAGAATTCACTACCTGAGAGTCTGGTGGAGATGGATTCAACCTAGGCCTTCAAAGGGTAAATTGGATAATTATCTGAAGAGAAAAAAAAAAATTGCAGGTCTATGGGGAAAAGACAAAGGAGTGGGACTCAGTGAGTTGCAGCAAGTCGGCACAGGACACAGCAAGCTGAATGGCTCCTTCTCTGGCTGTAACCATTCTATGATTCTATGGCTCTGATATTTCTAGGCTTGTTTGCATTTTCCTGACAACACTCTTGAGCCTCACTTTTCAAGCATAGCTAATGCTATATTTCAAGTCTAGATTACTTACGTCTGTTACCAACTTAAAGTACCAGATAATACGACTTGAATTCTGGTTGGTTGGCATAATAATTTTTGATATAATTTTCCCAGATATTACTTGAAGTCCTCCTTGGAACATATTAACAACTGTGTCATTCTCACTGTTGCAATCTGCCTTGAAGGGATAGTAGCATGACATCACTAGAAAGGAAATGTGTCATGTGATCCAATCTGAGTTTCACTTTTTACCTTTGAGTAGAGCACATGCACACAACTTTTCTGCTGATATCTTCAAGCTTTTTACCTATGTATAAATGTTGCCATATGCCTAGTCTAAATAAATGAGACTACAATGTGTTTACCTAATATGTTATGAGTGACTGGTGCCTTTATATCATTATAACAACACAACATGGTGCTCAGTGATGGTCAAACAGCATAGCAGCAAGATTAAGTACAGGTACAACATGGAAAATAGTCTTAGATCACACTACATGACATGAGAAGACCCTCAATGTTCTGATCAGACCACAACAGAGTTGCAGTGTTGGAGAATGTTGAAATTGGAGCATGGTGATTGTATGGATAGACTTTGAAGACATACTGCCGGGATAGTGTTCAAGTAAAGAGCTGGTATCTGATGAATTGCGAATAGTGAGATTGCAGCATATAGCCTATCAGTTGAATGACTGAGACAGTGTGTCAACAAGACTGGCACTGGGTTAGCTCAGTTGGGAAAGGTGAGTAACCAGGGTGTGAGCTGAATCAATAGCGAGAAGGAAGAGTCAAACAAACAAAACCATCATAAAAATCAGGTCAGAGAATGTTGCAATAATAATAGGCAGAGCTTCTGATAAGTACAAGAAAGCAGCTACAGTGACACTCATCCCAGGTTCCATAGGTGAGGGAAGGTCAAAGTGATTTTGTCAAAATATCTACAAAATTTCCTCTTTGAGTTGGGATGTAGCTGACCTACTATTTGAATTCAAAGTGTTTAAACAGCGTACAGAGTGGTGCTATGGTTTCTTGATTCAGGTGTGTTTTAACCAGACAAGCAAGCCATAGAAATTCGCCTAGCAATTGGGAATGACGACCTACACAGGCTGAACATGTCAGGATTAACAGCAGATGAGCTAAGGGTCCCCAAAAGATATGGACTACATTGGAAGATCAGGTCAGAATCAGGCTATACTTCCATATTTGTTGATTAGTTTATTTCATTATGGCAACAGCCTAGAGAATCCATAGGCCACTTCAGCAGAGATAGAGAAAGGATATGTACTGTGATCTTTCAGATGCAGAACGAGCAGACAGTATTGTTGAATTGGTGATCACACCCACTCCCATGGAAACATTCCAGCAAGGTCTGCTAGAGGTGCCCAAAACATATAGCATTGAAGATGCTCAAGGATGTACAAAATTATGAAATGATCTTCAAAGGTCAATGAAGCTTATAGGTCTTAAGTACCACCAATTTTTAACACATAAACTAGAACATTTAAACCTAACAAAACATGTGGAAGGTGTGGCCTTCTGCATGCACCAAGGAATACACTGTCTTCCATCAATTCTGTAAGGCGTGTGGCAAAATGGGCATTGGCAACATCAGTGCACAAGAGTTAAGGCCGGATGTAGCTACAATGAGCTGTGTACAGATCCAAACAGACCTCACAAAATGGGTAACTTCAAACAATAACAATGACTGTCTGGTATCCAGTCAGAAACACACATATGAGATGGTTGACAAGTCAGGAAATGACCATGATGTGCACGATGCAGTGAACACATGTTTCACATTGTCAATCCCATGGAAAACATAGATGACATCTCACCATCTGAAGTGTTTGCCATGATTCCAATTATTTGTTCTGGCAACTAGTTGTTATTGGCCAAGATTGACAGAGGGGCAAGTGCAAACATACTATCTCTGTGAATTCTAAAAGACATGTATCTACAGAATTGGAGAGCCATGGCGAAGCCTACTGTCGTGAAACTTTCAGCATACAATGGTTCACTTATTCCATGTGTAGGTTCCATGGTTTTGGAGTGCAAGTACAATCAATTCTCCTGGGTATCACAGATGTTCTACATCATGAAAACATCATAACCTCACACTAATAAAAATCCATGGAATTGGTCAGACATTACAAGGCAGATCAAGCTTCAAAACTATTCCTATCACCTCAGTTCACAACCTATCATCAAAATATCCAGAATGTTTTGACAAAATTGGCAGTTTCAAAGGAGTTACAACTTTACACTTGCAAGAGGATACAAGTCTATCAATTGATCTACCACTTAACTTCAGTATCCACATACAAGTCTAATTGAAAGCTAAACTAAGCAAAATGGAGAATGACAGAATTATTAGAAGACTACATGAGCGTACAGATTGCTGCAGCTCAATTAGGTGTGTCATAAAGAAGGATGGATCATTGAGAGTATGCCTCAATCAATGTTGTTTAAATGCAGTTTTGAATCATTGTCCTTACAAAATAATCACATTAGAAGAGTTAAATCCAAGATTTACAGGTGCAAAGCTTTTCTCAAAGCTTGATGCAAAGCATGGCTACTGTTCAGTGCATCTCACAGTGAAGTCTCAAGAGCTTACTACAATTTGTGCTTTGTTACACGATACTGTTTTCAATAACTTCCTTTTGGTCTATCTGTTAGCCAGGTTTTTTTTCAAGCTCATATGGACCATATTACACGTAATGTGCCAGGTAAATCTGTATTGCCGATGACATTGCTTTTGTGAGTAGAACAAAGCACATGTTGATGCAAGCAGCACATAATGAAGGATTGGTGTTCAACAGTCTAAAATGTGAAATCAACGTGCAGCAGATCAATTTCTTCAATTCTATTTATTCCAGCGTTGGCATATGTCCCAACCTAAGTGAAATAGAGGATGTTAAAACTATGCCAAACCTCAAAATAAGGACGATTTTCAAAGATATCTAGACCTCCTAAATTTCCTATCTCCATACATTCCCAATTTCACTCAAAAATCTTCATCACTAAGGGAATTGTTGAGAAAGCATGTACCTTCCTTATGGCACGAAGACCACCAATACTCTCTTCGATGCACTGAAACAGTCATTATCACAAACATCGACATTGCAATTTTACAATCCTAGGGAGACAACTACCCTGGAGACAGATGACTCACAGAAATGTTTGGGAACATTGATGCAATAAAAAGGCAAACTGATTACATTTGCTTCAAAATCTCTTTTTGTAACACAATGCAACTACTCCAACATCAAGTGGGAAACATTACCTTTAGTGTTTGGAATCATGTATTTTCATGCCTATCTTTTTGGCAAAAGATTTGTAATACAGACTGATCACAAGCCACTGGAGATGATTTGGTGAAAGCCATTGACCAATGCACCGCCAAGATGTCTCTTGATAAATATTCAAGGTTATGACTGTGAGATTAGTCACAAGGTAACTTGATGGTCACATCGGATACACTTAGCAGATTGCCTAATCCATCAAAAAGAGAAGTTGTATCCTTGCATCTACAAGTTGACTTCATTGACACTGAACTTGAAGATGTTCTCTTAAATTGATCTGGTACATTTTGTGCATCACAAATGTCAACACCTAGAAGGAACGGTGAAAGATTCTACACTATGGAAACTGTAGAAAACCATCATTGAAGGATGGCCTAAGTCAAATCAGTATGTCCATGAATGTGTCAGATCATTTTGGCCTTATCAGGATGAGTTAGGCATCTCTGGGCGGTCATTTTCAAAGGCAGGTAGGTCATAATATTGGAATCTTTGTGACTTGATATTCTTCAACAACTTCATCACACACAAGGGCATAGATTGGACAAGAAGACTTGCAAGAGAGACAGTCTATTGGCTGGGTATGAACAATGACATTGAAGTCGTCAGCAAGAAGTTTGAGGCATGTCAAGAGTAGTTGCCAAGTCAACATAAAGTACCATTGATTCCACATGAAGTTCCTACCATTCCTTGGTCCTAAATTGCACTCGGCCTCCTTCATGTCTGTGGCACTGACTTCATCGTTATCATTAACTACTTTACCAAGGACCCCATTATTCGTTAGTTGCACAATACATCAAGCACAACTGTTGGGCACACTCTAAGTGCTGTTTTCAGTTTATCTGGTATACTTAGAGAGATCATTACGGATAATGGTCTGCAATTCTGGATATGTGTGAAAAGTGGAATATCAATCATGCTACTTCTTCTCCTCATTATCCTAGACCTAGCAGCCTAGCTGAATGAATGATTTGCAAGGTGAAATCCCTAATTCTCAAATATAGACAGACCAAGCAAGATCTACACTGCATTTTTACATCTGAGGACAATGCCTTTAAGTGCAACTATGGCCTTATCAGCAGAGCTCATATTTAGCAGACCAGTGCATACCCAATATACCTACTCTCACCCATTCTACTCTCTCAGAAACTAAAGAGCAACTTTGAAAACTGCAAGGGAAGATGACCATGATAAAAATGAAGGTACAGAATTGCCAAGTTTACAGTTAGGACAACAAATTTGCATCCAGTATCCTACAGAAGGTGCGTGGCAACTGGATGAGATGACGAGGATTTATTTGGAACCAAGACCCTATGAAGTTATTACACTCAAAGGCACAATGGTGAGGCATACCGGGGACAAATCAGGTCCATTCCAGCTGCTCAGCCATTATTGTATTGAGGACAAGATCTCAAATGCAACCAGGAGCAACATCTAAGAATGACAATCCCACAGGTCGTTGTGAGCAATTAATTAATAAAGACAAGGGGCAGAGTTTTATGTTTAGCGGGTGACCATGTGCCCAACCCAAACAGGCATAAAATCACGCGACATAGCGTTGGGCAAGCGTCCCGATGTCATCACGCACTCGCATGATATTTTGCTTGGCAGGAACGTGCAGCAGTTGGAAGAGCACCCACTGATAATTAAGCTGGCAATTAAGCCTGTTGCACAATTATGAGCAATTTTTTGTCGCCCATCCAACTTTACGGTTGGCGAATGGGTCAATCGGCCAGGTGGACTTTACAGTTTTGATGAGACCTCATTCAAGGGCAGAATTAAATCTCCGTTAGGATGTAAATAAAAAGAAATATCTGGGGACAGTTTTTTTAAGAGGTGTGCTTTCAAGTGCTTGATTGTGCTGCAAGGACATTTTTTGCAGCATTTTTGCACTTTCTTTTATTATTTGGAGGTCTGCAGCTTCATGAGGCAGCTGACTGCCTTCAGGGAGCTCAGTGGAATGCTCACCCACGTCCGCGGTGACATCAGCGCCCGCTGTCTTCCCACTCCCACCCTGGCAGTGCTGAGCTCTTCAGCGCGCGCTTCACACTGGCTGGCCATTAATTGACCAGCCAGCATGAAATCGTGGTCAGGGGCTGATCATGGTCAAGAGCCTGTTTCCCGACCGCACCCAAGCCTGCTGATCGCACACATCCAACAAGAGCAAAATTCAGGCCAAGGGTAGCATTAGAAGATCTGAGTGTACCGGCAGATTATCTCTATGCTTTAGACACTCATAGGTTCATCAGTTCTATATAGTTATGGGCCAGAATCTTGTGTAAAATGATGTGCAGGGGCATTGGGCGTGCGTCCCAATGGTGCCGTGCTTCATTCCGATTTTCAGTTCAGCTGGTACACACTGGAGTCAGCTGCGCACCCGCCGATCTGTCAAAAACCTATTAAGCGATTTAAATATCAATTAAAACATTTAACAGAGCTGCCCGTCCAACCTTGAGGTTTATAAATTGAATAAAAGTTTTCATTAAAGTTTATTGACATATCCCAGCTCATGTGACACTGTCACACATGAGATGATATGTCTTAAAATGTATTTTTTCTTTATTTAAATTGT